>NW_026595981.1:88054-118704 GCF_907164565.1 Psammomys obesus
CACAGCAGCTGCTGTCATGTACACAGTGGTGACCCCCCTGCTGAACCTGGTTACACCTGTCTAAGTCATTATGTCTGATTGGTTCATTAAACAGCCTACACCTGGGCAGGACAGGATGGGGTAGAAGTGGTTAAGGTTCCCAGGCTTCAGAGGGAATCACAGGAAGAACAGAAGGACAGGAAGAGAGGAAGAAGGAGGATGCCATGATGGGTTAGTGTGAAGAAAAAAACCACATGGCCCAAGAGAAAGGACTCCAATAATGGCATGAAAGGGCACAGATGAAGAATATGATCAAGTACCATGGGATCATGGATGAAAGGTAGTCCAGTTGAGGAAGAGTAAGGTGGATGGCATTGGGTGGGGGCTGGAGATGCACCGTGAGGATACTGAGACAGTGTAAGTGACATATCTGCCCGGCCCAAGGCAAACAAAGCAATTATAAATCTAACAGGGGTCTGTCTTGTTATTTGTGATAGCAAGTTAAAAAAGACCACCCTGAGAATCTTGGGGCTAAAATAATAACAGCCATTATATACCCCACATTTTTTTTTCTTATTACAATATGTCTCCTAGTGTGTCAAACTAGTGTTCTGCATACATGTGGGTATAGGGTTGACTGCGGGGATATGGGCAGCCTACCAGAGTTTTTCATAAAGAAAATTGATCCTCCCTCCTTCAGCAGCAGCTGGCTGCCTGTCGCTCCTGAGCGGTGGGTGGGAGCAGGTATGGTCTTGGGCAGGCAACTATAGCACTTGAAGGCTCATGAGTGTGACATCCCTGTCATGCCCAGAGACAGTGGGAGAGCACAGGAGATGAGAGAAACAGGGATGGGAAAAGATGCCCCAGGCGAGAGAAATCAGAGATGAGAGAGAAATCAAAAGCAGAGAGGGCAAAAAAGGAGGGAAGATGAGAAAGAGAGAGTTAGAGAGAGCAGTGAAGGGGAGAGACACCAAGACAGAGAGAGCAGGTGGGAGTGGCAAACTGGTTATAGATTGAGTAACTGGCCCAGGTGATGACACGGGATGCAGGAATTGACATAGGAAGCTGTCAGGATCCTAAAGGCCCCTGAGGACATGCCAGTTAAATCACATGCACAACAATATAACATGCCTCTATTTTTGTTTAATTTTAAACACGGAGGCACTAGGGAGGGAGAGCAGGAATGAGGACATTGGGCTGCTTCTCATGCAAGGCAAGTTAAAGTAAACAAATGTAGGTTCACTGGAAATTGCTCTTGGCGGCCATGCAAGGGGTTAAGAGAGAGAGAAAGTAAAAGCACCAAAATGTCCAGATTATATGGTGAAGGGGAAGACCCTTCCCCGGAAATTTCAGGATAGAAGGCAGGGTTATGCCAGCCATGCCCTGCAGCAGATAGGGGCTGAGGAATGCTGGGAGAACCTGGAGCTGTTTGGAATGCACTCTATTCCAGCCTTTTGTTGATCTGAGAGAACATCTGTGACTGGAAAACAACGTGCAGGTCTTGGTTGATGCAGTCCACAAGGTTAGACTGGAGCTGCTGTGGATAGCAACTTTGGCGCTGTCTTGGATGTAGGATATCTGGCAGGACACTGGAACATATATATGGGCAGAAGACAAAGTTAAGTAGGTTAGAGAGAAAATTCCTTTAGGTAAATATTTGAAACTCTTGGGAGAGCGAAGGAAAGAAAAAGCTTGAATATAAGGAATATCCTTCCATTTACCTGATCCCTGGCAGTAATTTAAAAGGTTCCATTTGGATCTGTCATCTAAGGGAAATTAAGGCCATTTGTTTGCAGAGGTGTGCCATCTTGGAAGCCCATGAAGTGGGACACTGGGCCTAGGGGTTGGAAATTCTCCAGTAGGCATTGCAGAGGGGAACCTTGAGGGACTTCCTGTGGGAAGAGTAGGAGTCAGTGACCAGTCAACACATCTCAAGAGCAAGGTTGACTCAAAGAGATTGCTAGAATCTGTTCCAGCAGCTCATCAGAACTGGTCAGAAACCAAGGGCACAGTTGCCTAGGCAGACACGGTTTACCTAGCACTAGGATTTCATAGATGTGAGAGAAGTGAAGAGAGGGAAAATCTCACCCAAGGGAGAAGGTCCTAGATGAAGGGTCTGGAGGTAGGTTGTGGGAAAGGTAGGAAAGGTTTACACCAACCAGAAGTGAAGACTCACCAATCAGCTGGTGTTGGGTGCAAAAATGTAGCGATCAGGTAGCCAGGAAAAAGAAGCCCCAAAACCAGAGAAAGGGGAGAAATCACATCCTCTGAGATAGGCAATAGGAGGGAAACTTATGTAGTGATACATTTTAAAATATCACAACAGATCTGGTAAGAAGAGATTTATTGGATAGAGCTGGGAAGAGACAGAGTACTAGAGAGAGAGTGTGGGAGAGCATAGGAGAAGAGAGAAAGAGGGATGGGTGAGGCACCTCAAGAGAGAAAAATCAGAGAGGGGGAGAGAAACCAAATCAGAGAGGGCAGGAGAAGAGGAGAGAAAGTTAGAGAGAACATGGAAGAGGAGAGAGAGTGGTTGGGAGTGGCAGACAGATTATACCTGGAGCACCTGGCCCAGGTAATGACATAGGACAAAGGTGTTGATAAATAGGACATTGTCTGGATCCTAAAGGCCCCTGAGGGCAGGTCAGTTGAATTGCCTGCACAAAAACATAACAGTTACAAACACATTGCTCCCTTGTTTCTGGTGACACTGGGGTAAACAAACCCACTGAAGAGCCCATGTGTGAAAGTACAGCACATGTAGTTAAGCGCACACAGAGCCCTGACGGTGGTGATAAAAGACGAGGCAGTAACTGTCTGTGCATTCTCACAGCTTTTGTCATTGTTGTAGAGTAAGCTCCCACACTTGCAAAAAGTTTGTGTGAAGCAATGTTCATTGCTCTGCTAACAGCAGATTCCTATCTTGAACTTACAAAGTTTCTGAGTGCATCAGAGGAAATTGAATGGATGACCTACGCCGTTTTTGTTTATGCCAGCACACTCCATGAAATCGTGCAATGATGACACTGACAATAGTTTCCAGAACTGGTCCTCAGTTTTGAGAGATGTGTGGCTTTTCCTTCTTGTAACCTTTCTCAAGAAGAACTGCCTTTCCCGGGTTTCATAATTCTAAAAGTCTGTGTAGCACTTTAGAACAGGGGAAAGTAATATATTTAATTAAATTTATATAATTGATTTATTATTATAAATGTATCATTGATTAATGTATTTACTATATATAATAAATTATATACTAATTACAAATTTACTAGATCAAATAAATTTAAAATGTTTAAAACTTAATAAAGATTTAAAATTTTTAAACTTTTAAAAAAATTTTCAAGACACTGATTTTTATTTTAAAGTATGTGTCTGCATGTGAGTATGGGTTACATGGAAGCTAGAGGCGTCCTGTCCCCCTGAGCCTTGAGCTAAAGGCTATTGTGAGCTGCTGTTATAGGCTCAGTGGCTGTGTACCTCTGCTGATATGTAGCCTAAGTCACCACATCCTGTAGCTAGGCAGGATTTCCAGTGGAGGAGGACACCAAACCTTCTACCAAAAGTTTGTCCTGCCTAGGTGTAAAGATGGAGCAGAGTTTGAGGAAATGGTCAACCAGTGACTGGCCCAATTTGAGACACACCCCAAGGGAGAGAGCCAAGCCCTGACACTATTAATGATACTCTGTTATGTTTGCACACAGGAGCATGACTCTCGTTAGAGAGGCTTCAGCAGCAGCTGATAGAAACAGATGCAGAGACCCACAGCCAAACAATAGGCCAAGCTCTGGGAGTCTGGTGAAAGAGTGGGGGTAAGGACGGACAGAGATGCAGGGGTCAAGGACACCACAAGCAGACCTACAGAGGAAACTAAGCTGGGCCCTGGGGGCTCGCAAAGACTGAACCACCACAAAGAGCATGCATGGGCTGGACTTAGGCCCCTATACATACGCATGAAGCAGAGGTGCAGCTTATTCTTCATGTGGGTCCACTAACAATTGGAGAAGGGGCTGTCTCTGACTCTGTTCCCTGCCTTTGGACCCTTTTCCCCTAGCTGGTCTTCCTTGTCTGGCCTCAGTGGAAGAGGATGCCCTCAGTCCTGCTGAGACTTGGTCCTCATAGCAGACCCTCTCCTTCTATGAGAAGACTGGGAAAGAAGGATGTGGAGAGAGGGATGTGAAGGTGGGCCTGGGAGGAGATCTTGGACACTCCAGTTTTGTTTTCTGAAAGGCCTGAACTTTTTTCAACTCAGTAGACTCCATATCACTCTATCTATGCATTGTGCGTGTCAAGTTTCCATAGATGAATTCCAGGCCTTTGGATTTGTTGTTTGGATTCGTTGCTCTAATTTTGACCAAGTTTTCTTTTAAGATATTTTATGAAGGGCAAAGTAGCCAACTACAAAGAATGCTACAGTGTGAGTGATGGCAGCTTTTAGATGGAGTTTCAATCCAGTGTTGACACCAGAATTCTCATACCTTGCTTGTGGGTATAATGCTCCCCACCGTGAGACAGACATTGAACACTTAGACGAGATGAACTACAAACATCTGAAGCTAGTATGTGGCCTCTCATCCCTTCCCAATGGCTGACATCAAGTAGATGAGGCACCCAGGGCTGCATTGTGAAACAGTTGAAGAATTCTCTCATAATAGGAAAGGCACAGAGGCCGAGATAGCTTCATAGGAGGTTATGGGTGCTTGAAGCACGGTTGTGATATCTTTCTTCACAGTTAAGGTAGCAGAGAGCTTAGGCCAGAAGTAGGATCAGGCTGCAACCTTCCAAGGCCCCCACACTTCCCACTCCAAAGTTTCCACGAACTCTCAAAATAGCTCCATCAACTAGGGACCAAGTGCTCAAGCACAGCAGCCTGTAGGGGTATTTCACATTCAAAGCATATTCAGATCCAATGACCAGCACAAGACAAACCTAAGCTGAAAATCCAGCTCAGCAGAGGCTTGTCATTGTATTATAACATTCATCTAATAATGTTATAGTAGGGTTTTCCCCCTTTTTACTCAAGAATTATTTAGGAAAGTGTATTTAATTTCCAGGTGACTCTCATTGCTATTCTAACCTCTGTTGTCACTGACAGTTTACATGATAGTACTTTTGCGTTTGTATTTAGAAAAGATGTTGCTGAACAATAAACACCCTCTGCATTCATATGCTATAGCCCTCCTCAATCAGGGGCTTCTGGGACTGTTAAGGTTTGAATGCAAATGGCCCCCAGAGGCTCATATGGTGTAAGCTTAGTCTCTAGTTGATGGAACTTTTGGGGCAGGAGGTCTGTCACTAGGAGCAGTCTTGGAGGTTTCAAAAGCCCACACCATTTCATTAGCTCTCTCTTTCCCTGCCTCATACTTGGGGATCATACGTTAGTTCTCAGCTACTGATCCAGCACCATGCATACCTGCATGCTCCCAGGTTCCTTGCCCTGAGGGTCATAGACTCAAGTGCTTTGTAACTGCAAAGTCCCAATTAAAATGCTTTGTTTTAATATGTTGCCTTTGTTGTGGTTATGGTATATTATTGTAACTAAGTAACTAAGTAACTAAGACAGGGACCAAGACTCTAATATCAATATGGAGAAGTCAGCTTCCCAAGAAGAGCTTTATACTTCTTTGTAAGTATAAGAGTAGGCGGTAAGTGTCATAGAATGGTGAAAGAGTTATCTCAGAAGTAGAGCTGGAAGTGTGATTTAGCATTAAGAACCAG
Organism: Psammomys obesus; assembly: GCF_907164565.1. Lineage (NCBI taxonomy): Eukaryota > Metazoa > Chordata > Mammalia > Rodentia > Muridae > Psammomys > Psammomys obesus. The sequence goes on from NW_026595981.1 coordinate 93,749, forward strand.
GATATTAACATGGATCAAAGGTTGCTGTTACTGAGAATAGGATGTCATCTGTCCATCTCTGGAACTTTGTTCACTCTACATAGGCATCAATAGTCATTAAAAACAACAGAACTACCAAGAACTCGGGGAGACAGAAGCAAGTAGATTTCAGTAAGTTTGATGCCAGCCTGGTCTACTGAGTCCAGTACAATCAAGGCTACACAGAGAAACCTTGCCTTGAAAATGAATTAATTATTCAAGCTGCCAGGGTAGAAAACAACCAATACTCCTACCCAACTTGATGCCTATGAATCCCAACAAGGAGCATGATGGCAAGACTCACACAAGAGAAATGTTATGATGCAAAAAAAGCTTCCCTTTATTGTTATTCTCTGCATATTTCCAAATTTTTAACAGATAAAAATTTGTATTCTGAGCATTTAAACATTTCAGCACCCCCCGCTCTACTCAATATTATTTTCTCTCTAAATTCACTCTTCATCTCTAACCCTCCAAGCTACAACTCCATGTGTGAATACAGGCCACACTGTGATACCTCACCGCGCCAGTGAAGGAGTGCAGCTCTAACCCAGCACTCTCCATCCTGATTTCTGCTTCCCAGACATCAATCTAGTCATCCCTTCCTTCTCTATTCTTGACAGTGCCACTGTCTCATTGATATTTCCCAATTCATTTCTCTAAAATTACCTTTCAACCTTAACGTGAAATTTAATTACACCCTGATATATGATGTGGTGGGCAGATTAAATAGATGGGCCAAAATAAAAGTGAGAAAAAAATAGATGAAAGAGGGACATGAAACAAGATAGAAAGTAGAAAATGCAAATAAACAATGGGGAAATAGGGAGAAATCAAGATATAAGATCAAGAAAGGGTTAAGAAGAAATAATAGAAGCATTGGAGAGGATGACATGGGCCAGTGGGATAAAATAGGAGATGAGAAAGAAGGCAAAAAGTAGGAAAGATACCAAGAAGCTGTTGACAGATTTGAGAGAGATAAAAGTTATATGTCAGAACGGATGATTTGGGCTTCCCGTTCTGTGTGGTCCAGCAGTAACCACTTCCTGGAAGCCCTGGAGCCATTAGTGTAGTCATCCTCTGTCCTAAGAAAACAATGTCTTAAGTTTTCCGAGTGTGCTAGAGTGCCTGAGGGCTCGGCTGCCCGTTTCTCTAGACAGAGAGGAACCTATCCAGGAAGAAGGTCTGCCAGGCGAGGAAATACTGCACGGTGAGGGGGTGTACTGGGTATGTATCCAACAAAGACTGTCACCAACACCAGGTTCACATTCCTTCCTTTTGATTCTTGCCTACGATCGCCGTCAAAAGACAGAGGAAACATGGAGCTTTCTTGATCCTTTTGACTCATCGGACAGACTTCAGACTTAAGGATACAAACACTGAGCTTCCAACCAGGGTCTGGAAAAGCCTCCAGAGGCCTCACATCACATCCCCTGCTGTCCACCAGGTTCTTGACCTCAAGCAAATTCTTACCCTCCCTTGACTTGAGCTTGGCAGGAGGGACAAAGCAATCTTCAAGGTTCTCTCTCACCACCAACACTGTCTGGTTCTGTTAGTCTAAGTATCTGGAAAGATTCTCACTCTATTAGTGCAGGGAATGGCTGCTTCTTCAGCCATCACTCTCACCACCACATTAACAGCAACAGCCTGTTTGCCTCCAAGACCCCTGAGCCTCAGGCCTTTCCTCCATCTGGCCATCCATTCCATGCTTCAAGGGGCGACTTGCCCAGTGACTTGCCTGACACTAGGGTGAAATGGCATCTGGGTCAGTATCCCAAAGAATCACTTTGGACATTGACCCCACCTCGCCATTTACCCACATAGATCACAGGGTTTCTTGAACAATTTGAGAGCCTTCTTTTCCTTTGAAATCTATGCCCTATTTATTTTTATTCCAAACTATGAAGCTTGTCGCTATATAGATTTGTCATTAGCCATGTGGAGAAAGGGGGACCCTCCTCCTTTACTGGTGGGAATGCAAACTTGTACAACCACTTTAGAAATCAATCTGGTGCTTTCTCAGACAATTAGGAATAGTGCTACCTCAAGATCCAGTTATATCACTCCTAAGCATATATCCAAAAGATTCTCCACTATACAACAAGGACATTTGCTCAACTATAGTCATAGCAGCTTTATTCATAATAGCCAGAATCTGGAAACAACCTAGATGTCCTTCAACTGAAGAATGGATACAGAAATTGTGGTACATTTACACAATGGAATACTACTTGGCAATTAAAAACAAGGAAACCAGGGAAGTTGGATGGAACTAGAAAAGATCATCCTGAGTGAGGTAACCCAGAAGCAGAGAGACAGGCATGGTATATACTCACTTATAAGTGGATATTAGCCATATAATACAGGATAAACACACTAAAATCTATAGTCCCAAAGAAGCTTAACAATAAGGAGGACCCTAGGAAAGAGGCTTAATCCTCATTTAGAAAGGCAAATAAGATAGACATCAGAAGTAGGAGAAGACAGGGAACAGAACAGGAGCCTTCCACAGGTGGCCTCTGAAAGGCGCTACCCATCAGGGTATCAAAGCAGATGCTGAGACTCATAGCCAAACTTTGGGCAGAGTGCAGGGAATCTTATGGAAGAAGAGAGAGATAGAAAGCCCAGGGAGGGGACAGGAACTTCACAAGAGGACCAACAGAGCCAAAAAAATCTGGGCTCAGGGATTCCTGCAGAGACTGATGAATCAACCAAGGCCCATGCATGGAAAGGACCTAGAGGTCCTGCTCTGATGTAGCCCGTGGGCAGTTCAGTCTCCATGTGGGTTTCCTAGTGATGGGAAAAGTACTCAGTGGACTGCTCTTTGGGGGAGGTGACCTAACTAGGCCACCGAGAAAGAAGATCCAGAAAGTCCTGATGAGACCTGATAGGCAAGGGTCAAATGGTAGGGGAGGAGAAACTCACCTATCAGTGGACAAGGAGGGGATAATATAGGGGAAGAAGAGGGAAGGACGAAGGGAGGGTGGGACCAGGAGGCGATGAGGGAGGGGGCTACAGCCAGGATACAAAGTGAATAAATTGTACTAAATAATAATAATAAAGAAAAAACTTTATACCTGTCAGTGTTATCTTTTATTACTTTCAGGTTTTATAGGCCCCAAAATTAACCTGTAAGTCAGTCCAACAATGGACCAGGTAACTTCCTGGAAAGCTGGGAGTTGTAGTTCTTGAAAAAATAACAATGCCTTATGGGAAAGTACACTGGCTTATATGTTTGTCCTTATGTGAACCCTGCAACTCGTGACTAGAAGCTATTCTCAGCTGGGATGGTCCTGCCCAGGGAATGGTCCTGACCGAAGTTCCGTCTCTTGGTCAGTATTTAATATTTAACACAGCTTTCTTCAGATTTGGCCCAAAATGGTGGAACTGGCTTTTCTCCAGCGAATCTCAAGATAACAGTTTCCCTTCAATCTAAGTACTTGATGTATTTAGTACTTATTTGTATTTGTACTCTAACTTTCATCCCAATTGCTTACAACTGTCCCATCACAATAAAATGGAAACTTGGTCACCTATAATATGTGTGGTGAGCAACAAAAGACAAAATTCTGTATAAGAGCTGAGCAATCCTAGAGAGATTGTTTTGCCAGAGAAATTTGCCTGATAACCCACATGTACCAGGAAAACAAACAAGCCCTGTAGGAATCCCACAACTTGGTGGTGCCAGATGAAAACTTTGTTCCTCTTACAATTGAAACATGAAGCCAAAATATAGGTTCAGATAGAAAGATGAAACCAACAGATACTCTCCAGGGGAAGATATACAAATAGAGGATAGATATGCAATAGCATCAGCCATCAGAGGAAAGAAAATTAAAGCTACAAGGCCGCTAATGCTGGGCTTCTGGAATATTATGTTCCCTCCAGCCTTTGGTCCATTTCCCCACACAGAAATGTTCTCTGGAACTTCCCAGGAAACTTCAGCAATGATCCCTCTGCTCCCATACAATGTTTCTGCTCTCGAGTGCTCCTTTCTGAGTGCTCCTTTAAGGTGTCTACCATAATCCTGCCTGAGCTTCCAGACACATCTTAGTGGTTCATTAGGACCAATTCCAAGCATCTTTGTAAGGAGATCCAAGTATGAAGTTGGGAAAGTTTCCCCAAATCAGGTAAATCTCTCTGTTATCACATCCATGCCCACTATTCAGTCAGAACTTGTTCTCCCTATTCCTCCAGGAACTAGAAGAATTTTCATGCCTGGACAAGATGCCTAGACAGTAAATCAGCTCCCTACTGCTACTGAAACACATTTTTACACACTGAATTCCCTTAAAGCCACAGAAATCTAATATTTCATCTTTCTGAACACTGAAATAAGTCCACTAAAATTACTGTAAGCGTTGGCAGGGATAGTTCTTCTTGGAGGCTCTATGGAGAAACTATTCCATGTCTGTAGTTGTACTGGATCCTGGCATTCCTTGACTTGCTGTCACACCCCTGTAATTCCCATTCCCCATGACTTCCATCAATATGTTGTCTTGTCTTCTACAATAATGTCTTCAAGGCTGTCAGAACTGGTTATTGTTAAATGAGAAACCCAGTTCTGTCTCCGATGTATTAACTCCATCTCTCCGTCCCCAAATCCTCAGCACATTGCCTTCCAGTTTACCCACCACACCACTTCCAGAATCGTTTCTTAGATCCCAAGCCATGCTTCCAGTTTCTGCTCTGACAAGGCTTCTGCAGAAAAGTACTACATTCCCAAGGACTCATTAGGGAGCTAAGTCTAAAGAAGCTTTCCCTCTACTCCTGCCTCCCTCCCAGGGCCTCTTCTTGCTCTCAGGTTCAAGTTAAGTCTGAAAAGCCTCTTCTCAAAGGCCCTGGGGTGACATCTGAGAAAGAAAACATCTCCATGGGAAGCCCCATTTTAGTCTCCCACTGTTCCTCTGCTTCCAGGAGTCAATAAAGACATAGTCACATGCTCTGGGCTGCAGTGACTCTGTTGTTCTATGGGACTTGCCCCATCTGCCTTCACTTCACCTGCCTTAGGCTGGAGCATGAGAAAAGCTCAACAGCTGAGAGCGGGAGACATTGTGATGGAGCTAAGGGCTGAGATGTTGTTTGTTTGTTTGTTTGTTTGTTTGTTTTTTAACATCTCCCTCCTAATTCTTCTTCTTTTCATAGGAGGGCCAACTTCCAAGTCCCCAGAGAATGACACTGCTGTTACACAGGACATACCAGCTTGCTTTTTCTTCACTTGTACCCCAGTCATGCAGCCCCTCCCCTGCTCTCTGGTTGGATAGCAGAGTCTGTGCAGCATCTCCTCCTCTTCCAGGACGTCTCGCTGGTTCAATGTCCATTCCAGATGGGTATGCTCACAAGTCCTTTGGCTCTTATAAAACAGAGAAAGGACTTCTGCCATCATGACCTCAAACATAAAGCTGCTATGAACATAACTGAGCAAATATCCTTGTTGTATAGTGGAGCATCTTTTGGGTATATACCCAGGAGTGGTATAGCTGGGTCTTGAGTTTGCACTATTCCTAACTTTCTGAGAAAGTGCTGGGTTGATGTCCAAAGTGGTTGTACAAGTTTGCATTCCAATCAGCAATGGAGGAGAGTTCCCTTTTCTCCACATGTTTGCCAGCATGTGTTGTCACTTGAGTTTTTGATCTTAGCCATTATGGGTGTAAGGTGGAATCTCAGGGTCATTTTGATTTCCCAGATGACTAAGGACGTTGAGCATTTCTTTAAGTGTTTCTCTGCCACTTGATATTCCTCTGTTGAAAATTCTATGTTTAACTCTGTTTAATTCCATTTTTAATTGGATTACTTGGTTTGTTGGTACTTAACTTCTTAAGTTCTTTATATATTCTAGATATTAGCCCTCTGTCAGATGTAGGATTGCTGAAGATATTTTCTGTAGGCTGTTGTTTTGTTCTGTTGACAGTGTCCTATGTTTTACAGAAGCTTTACAGTTTCATGAGGTCTCATTTATTGATTTTTTTAACTTAGAGCCTGAGCTGTTGGTATTCTGCTCAGGAAGTTGTTTCCTGTGCCAATGAGTTCAAGGCTCTTCCCTCACTTTTTCTTTTGATAGGTTTAGTGTATCTGGTTTTATGTTGAGGTCTTTGATCCACTTGGACTTTAGTTATGTGCAGCGTGATAAATATGGATCTATTTGCAGTTTTCTACATGTAGACATCCCGTTAGACCAGCACCATTTGTTAAAGGTGCTGTCTTTTTTCTATTGCATGGTTTTGTCTTCTTTGCCAAAAATCAAGTATCCGTAGGTGTGTAGGTTTATTTCTGGGTCTTCTATTCAATTCCATTGATCTACCATTCTGTTCCTATGCCAGTACCCATGCAGTTTTTATTACTGTCGCTCTATAGTACAGCTTGAGATCAGGGATGGAGTTGCCTCCAAAAGATGTTTTACTGTACAGGTTATTTTAGCTATTCTGGGTGTTTCAGTTTTCCATATGAAATTGAGAATTTTTCTTTCAAGGTCTGTAAAGAATTGTGTTGATATTTTTATGGGAATTGCATTCAATCTGTAGATTGCTTTTAGCAAGATGGCCATCTTCACTATCTTAATCCTACTTATCCATGAGCATGGGAGATCTTTCCATCTTCTGATATCTTCTTCTATTTCTTTCTTCAGAGACTTGAAGTTGTTTTTGTTTTTTGTTTTTATAAAAGTCTTTCAAGGTACTTTATGTTATCTGCTGCTTTTATGATGGGTGTTGTTCCCTATCTTTCTCAGCCTTTTTGTCTTTCATATACAGGAGAGTTACTGGTTTGTTTGTTTGTTTGTTTGTTTGTGTTAATTTTGTATCCAGCCACTTCAGCCACTTTGCTGAAGCTCTTTATCAGTTGAAGGAGTTCTCTGGTAGAATTTTGGGGGTCACTCAGGTATACTATCATCATCTGAGAACAGAACAGAATAAAGTAATACTTTGACTTCTTCCTTTCCAATTTCTATCCCCTTGATCTCCTTTAGTTGCCTTATTGCTCTAGCTAAGACTTCATGTACTATGTTGAAAAGATACAGTGAGAGTAGGCAGCCTTATCTTTTTCCTGATTTCAGTGGGATTGATTTAAGTTTCTCTCCTTTTAGTTTGATGTTGGCTATAGGCTTGCTGTACATTGGCTTTACTATGTTTAGGTATGTGCCTTGTATCCCTGATCTCTCTAAAACATTGGACATGAATGGGTGTTGGATTTCTCAAATGCTTTTGAAGCCTAATTGGTCATGATGGATGTTATCTTTGATGTGTTCTTGGATTCAGTTTGTGAACATTTTATTGCGTATTTTTGTGTCAGTGTTCATAAGGGAGATTGTTCTGAAGTTCTGTTTTTTTGTTGGGTCTTTGCGCTGTTTAGGTATCAAGGTAACTATGGCCTCATAGAATGAGGTTGGTAATGTTCCTTCTGTCTCTCTCTTTTTTTTTATTAATTACACTTTATTTACTTTGTATCCCCCCTGTACTTCACTCCCTCCTCCCCTCTCAATCCCTCCTTTCCTCCCCCTTCTCCACGCATGTCCCTCCCCCAGTCCACTGGTAAGGGAGGTCTTCTTTTCCTTTCTTCTGATCCTAGTCTGTTAGGTCTTATCAGGAGTGGCTGCATTGTCTTCCTCTGTGGCCTGGTAAGGCTGCCCCCCCATCAAGCGGAGGTGATCAAAGAGCAGGCCAATCAGTTCATGTCAGAGACAGTCACTGTTCCCATTACTATGGAACCCACTTGGAGACTGAACTGTCATGGGCTACATCTGTGCAGGAGGTCTAGGTTATCTCCATGCATGGTACTTGGTTGGAGTATCAGTCTCAGGGAAGACCCCTGTGCTCAGATTTTTTGGTTCTGTTGCTCTCCTTGTGGGGCTTCTGTCTTTTCCAGATTTTGCTATTTCCTACTTCTTTCATAAGATTCCCTGCATTCTACCCAAAGGTTGGTCATAAGTCTCAGCATCTGCTTTGATAGTCTACAGGGCAGAGCCTTTCAGAGGCCCTCTGTGGTGGCTCCTAACTTATTCCCTCTTTTCTCCTTTTCTGATGTCCATCCTCTTTGGCTTTCTGGACGGTGATTGAGCATTTTAGCCAAAGTCCTCCCTCTTGATTAGTTTCTTTAGGTGTACATATTTTAGTAGGTTTATCCTATATTATATGTTTATATGAGTGTGTGTGTCTTTCTGCTTCTGGGATAGCTCACTCAGGGTGATCTTTTCCAGTTCCCACCATTTACCTGCAAATTTCAAGATTTCCTTGTTTTTAATTGCTGAGTAGATGGACCATACTTTCTGTATCCATTCCTCAGGTGAGGGGCATCTTGGTTGTTTCCAGCTTCTGGCTATTATAAATAAAGCTGCTACAAACATGGTTGAGCAAATATCCCTATTGTGTACTTGAGCCTCTTTTGGATATATGCCTAGAAGTGGTATAGTTGGATCTTGAGGAAGTGCTATTCCTAATTGTCTGAGAACGTACCAGATTGATTTCCAGAGTGGTTGTACAAGTTTACATTCCCACCAGCAATGGAGGAGGGTTCCCCTTTCTCCACAACCTCTACAGCATGTGCTGTCACTTGAGTTTTTGATCTTAGCCATTCTGATGGGTGTAAGGTGAAATCTCAGGGTCGTTTTGATTTGCATTTCCCTGATGACTAATGACGTTGAACATTTCTTTAAGTGTTTCTCTGCCATTCAATATTCCTCTATCAAGAATCCTCTGTTTAGTTCTGTTTCCCATTTTTTAATTGGATTACTTAATTTGTTGCTTTTTAACTTCTTTAGTTCTTTATTGAAGGAGATCAAGGGGATAGAAATCGGAAAGAAAGAAGTCAAAGTATCACTATTTGCAGATGATATGATAGTATACCTGAGTGACCCCAAAAATTCTACCAGGGAACTCCTACAGCTGATAAACACCTTCAGCAAGGTGGCTGGATACAAAATTAACTCAAAAAAAAAATCAGTATCCCTCCTATATACAAAAGACGAAAGGGCTAAGAAAGAAATTAGGGAAACAACACCGTTCACAATAGCCACAAAAGACATAAAGTACCTTGATGTGACCCTAACCAAACAAGTCAAAGACTTTTATGAAAAAAATTTCAAGTCTCTGAAGAAAGAATTAGAAGAAGATATCAGAAGATGGAAAGATCTCCCATGCTCATGGCTTGGCAGGATTAACATAGTAAAAATGGCCATCTTACCAAAAGCAATCTACAGATTCAATGCAATTCCCATCAAATTACCAACACAATTCTTTACAGACCTGGAAAGAAAAATTCTCAATTTCATATGGAATAACAAGAAACCCAGAATTGCTAAAACAATCCTCTACAATAAAAGATCTTCTGGAGGTATCTCCATCCCTGATCTCAAGCTGTACTATAGAGCAACAGTAATAAAAACTGCATGGTACTGGTATAGGAACAGAATGGTGGATCAATGGAATCGAATAGAAGACCCTGAAATAAACCTACACACTTATGGACACCTGATTTTTGACAAAGATGCCAAAACCATACAATGGAAAAAATATAGCATCTTCAACAAATGGTGCTGGTCTAACTGGATGGCTACATGTAGAAAAATGCAAATAGATCCACACTTACCACCTGCACAAAACTAAAGTCCAAGTGGATCAAAGACCTCAATATAAAACCAGACACACTAAACCTGTTAGAAGAAAAAGTGGGGAAGAGCCTTGAACTCATTGGCACGGGAGACAACTTCCTGAACAGAACACCAACAGCACAGGCTCTAAGAGCAACAATCAATAAATGGGACCTCATGAAACTGAAAAGCTTCTGTAAAGCAAAGGACACTGTCCTCAGAACAAAACGACAGCCTACAGATTGGGAAAGGATCTTCACCAACCCTATATCTGACAGAGGGCTTCTGTTTCTCTTTTGTGGAATAATTTAAAGAGTATTGGTGTTGTATCTTCTTTGAAGGTCTGGTGGAATTCTGTGCTGAAACCACCTGGCCCTGGGCTTTTTGTGGATGGGAGACTGTTGATGACAGCTTCTATTTCCTTAGGGGATATAGGACTATTTCATTTATTTACCTGATCTTGATTTAGCTTTGGTAAATGGAATCTATCAAAAAAAATTGTCCATTTCAATTAGGTTTTCAAATTTTGTTGCATGATTTTTTTTTATTTCCTCAGTGTCTGTTGTTATGTCCCCTTTTCATTTCTGATTTTGTTGATTTGGATAGTGTCTCTGCCTTTTAGTTAGTTTGGCTAAAGGTGTGTATATCTTGTTGATTTTCTCAAAGAACCAACTGTTGGTTTCATTGATTCTTTGAATTGTTCTCTTTGTTTCTAATCTATTGATTTCAGCCCTGAGTTTGATTATTTCCAGCCGTCTGCTCTTCTTTAGTGTGTCTGCTTCTTCTTCTTTTTTTTAATCTAGTGTTTTCAGGTGTGCCATTAAGCTTCTTGCACGAGATGTCTCCAATTTCTTTCTGAAGGCACTTAGTGCTATGAACTTTGCTCTTGGCACTGCTTTCATTGTGTCCCATAAGTCTGAGTAAGTTATGCCTTCATTTTCATTGGATTCTAGGAAGTCTTTAATTTCTTTCTTTATTTCTTCCCTGACCCAGATGTTGTTGAATAGAGAGTTGTTCACTTACCTTGTGTGTGTAGGCTTTTTGTTATTTCTGTTATTGTTGAGGTCTAGTTTTAGACCATGGTGGTCTCATATGATACAAGGGATTATTTCAATCTTTTTGTATCTGTTGAGGCTTGCTTTGTGTCCGACAAAGCAATTGTCAATTTTGGAGAAGGTTCCATGAGGTGCTGAGAAGAAGGTATAGTCTTTTGTGTTTGGGTGAAAAGTTCTGTAGACATCTATTAGGTCCATCTGATTTAAGACCTCTGTAAATGTCATTATTTCTGTTTAGCTTCTGTATTGATGATCTGTCCCTTGGTGAGAGTGGGGTGTTTAATCTCCCCCTCAAACTTCTCAAACCCAGAGATCCATCTGCTTCTGCTTCCCAAGTATGCACAATCATGCCCAGCTCCTTCCTTCCTTCTCTCTCTCTTTCTCTCTGTGTGTGTGTGTGTGTGTGTGTGCATGTGTGTGCGCCTGTATGCCTGTGTGCAGGTGCCTAAAGAGGCCAGAAGAGGGGTTGCTATTCACTAGAAACTGGAGTTACACGAAGTGGTGAGTCACCTTATGTGGATCCTGGGATCAATGTGTGATTTAAGCTTTAATAATGTTTTGTTGTTGTTGTTGTTGTTGTTTTAACAAATGCAGAAGCCCTTGTGTTTAGGGCATAGATGTTCAGGATTGCGATTTTTCCTTTGATAACAATGAAGTGTACGTCACCATCTCTTTTGATTAATTTTGGTTGAAAGTCTATTTTATTAGATATTAAACTGGTTACTCAAGATTGTTTTTTGGGTCTGTTTGCTTGGAACACCTTTTTCCAGGCCTTTACTCTGAGGTATGTCTGTCTTTATTGCAGAGATGTGGGTTTTTTGAATGCAGCAGAATGTTGGATCCAATTTCTGGAACCATTCTGCCAGTCTGTGTCTTTTTATTGGAGAGTTGAATCCATTGATGTTGATAGATAATAGTGACCAATGATTAGTTTCTTCCATTGTGGAGTTGGTGGTGATTGTGTGTTTGTGTGCTTGTTTTCTTTTGCTTTTTTTGTGACAGGTATCTTTATCCTGTGTTTTCTTGGGTGAAACTGATCTCCTTGTATTGGAGTTTTTCTTCTAGTATCTTTTGTAGGGCTGGGTTGGTGTGTATATATTGTTTAAACTTAGTTGTGTATGGAATATTTTTTCTCCATCTATGTTGATTGAAAGTTTTGCTTGGTATAGTAGTCTGGGTTGGCATCTGTGTTCTCTTGGTGTCTTCATGACATCTTCCCAGGCCTTTTTGGCCTTCATAGTCTCTGCTGAGAAGTCTGGTGTGATTCTGATAGGTCTGCCTTTATGTGTTACTTGGCTTTTTTCCCTTGCCACTTTTAATATTAAAAAATATGGAATGCGAGTGGGAAAGTGGGATTGGGAGGAGACCAAGGAGGGGACTGCAGCAGGGATACAAATTGAATAAATTGTAATAAATAATAATAATTAAAAACTTAAATATGGAATGCTTCAGGAACTCGCATGTCATCCTTGTGCAGGTGCCATGCTAATCTTCTCTGTATCGTTCCAATTTTAGTATATGTGCTGCCAAAGAGAGCACTTGTGTATATTTCTTCACCACATTGTCATTCTTTTTTTAAGCTAGGATCATTTCTTTATTACTCTTAGACACTTACTTTTGACTGGACTCAGAAGTAGATACTCTCAAGGACAGCCTACATCTCTTGCAATCTGTTCTTGGCATTTTCCTCTGGCTTTCTTCATTCTCTTGCCCAAAAGATTAGCATATTCTGTGGCCTCCTCTTGTGTTTCTTAGTGTTTTTTTTTTTCTTCAGAGCAATATGTTGACATTTATGTTTCAGGACACATGGAGTAACAAGGTGGTGATCCTTGGGTACTTTGGTCCTGCGTTTCTTACTTTCTTCATTAAAAGACTTTCTGACAACACACTGGTGAACATCATCTTTAGAGAGATTCCAAAACTTTCTCATTTGCTAGCTCCTTTAGGTCCCAACCAAAGAGGCACAGTAGTGTCTGTCCATCCAGAAACATTCTCCTCTCCTTTTATTAAAACAATAACTAAGGTGAGAACACTCAGATTGGCATCCAGAATACACCTGGGGAGAGATTTGTGCTTCCTCCTCCAGTTCTCCTTGGTCTACAACAAGAATGCCCCCTACTCACCAGTAGGCACACTCTGCCATGGGCTGAAATGCCCTGCCTCATGGAAAAACCTTGTTTGTCATTCCCACCACTGATCCAAACCACTTAACACTTCCACCCTTCACCAAAGCATCAGCAGCTCTGTCTGTGGCCATGTTCTTCTCCTACAACTTGTGATGCTTTCCTCCGTTGTCCACTTCAATGAGTTTCTGACGGCCTGTGGCTGAAACAGTTACTCAGCTTGATCTTGACTCCCACACTGTCATTCCTAATGTCTTCACAACAAAACAATAATTCCAAACTAGCGCCACCTCTTTCCTGAGTTATGTTTCTGTTATAATTCTAGGTACTTACGGTATTATTGCCACTCTCTTTTCCTGAAGATATGTTGCATAATCATTCTTGTTTCTAAAAAAAAAAAAAAAATTCAATGACACAAAAAATAGCCACAGTGGATTTTCCTAGAGACAACTACATTTAGTCTTCCTCACCTGAAGGATGGGGTAGGGGGCTACAGCTGAGATACAAAGTGAATAAACTATAATTAATAAAAATAAAAAATTTTAAAAAATATTTAAAAACTCCCAAGATTATTTTTTCTCTTTTGAAAGGAGAAGATAGTGTGGGGGTTTGAACAAGAATGGCTCCCATAGACTCATGTGTTTGAATGCTGGCCCATAGGGACTGTCGCTATTATGTGACACATTTAGCGACACATTTAGTGTCGCTATTAGGAAATGTGGCCTTGTTGAAATAGGTGTACACTTGTTGAAGGAAATGTATCACTGGGGGTGGTCTTTGAGATCTCCTATGCTCAAGCTCTGTCCAGTGTGGAACACAGTCTCCTTCTACCTTCAGATCAAGATGTAGAGCTCTCAGCTCCTTCTCCAGCACCATGCCTGCCTGCACTCTGCCATGTTTCCCACCATAGTGAACCAAACCTCTGAACTGTAAGCCAGCCCCAGTTAAATGTTTTTCTTTGTAAAAGTTGTCATGGTCATGGTGTCTCTTCACAGCAATAAAACCCAAACTAAGAAAGATGGTCAAAAGTCTTTTGCATGAGCCAATAAAACAGTAAACACACACACACACACACACACACACACACACACACACACTGATAAATATCTCAGAACACTAAAGCATCATTTTCCTGTATGCCACTAAATAATTCCTTCCCTTTCATTGGTAACCAGGAGATAAAACACAGAAGAGATTCTAAGGAGGATGCCAACACCCCTAAACATGTTTACTAGTAAAAACAAACAAACAAAAAAAACAGTAATCATAAGATACCATGATATCTGTATCTGATAGTCTATGGATCAGACATGGAACCATGATCTAATACAGAACTGCTAGTAGCAGAGCCACGAGCATGGTCCAGTCTCTGATATAGCTACAGAAGAATAACATTCAAAATGTTTCAATACTGATTGTATATATAGTTTTATATAGGCTGTAGAGATCTGTCACATGACTATCATTAAAATAGGAGGCAAATACGTAGTAAATTCTAAACAGATTTACATAGAAATAAGAGCATAATAAGAGAGTTGGAAATTTGGCTCAGTGTTAGAGCACTTCCCCAGCATGTGCAAGGCCTCTAGTTCATTCAGTCCTCACCTCTGAAAAAAGGTGATGAAATGAGTTAATATATTCTAAGTATTACCTATGTGCCATGTACATATAACTGAAAAATACACAGTATTTTAATAATACAATTCATCCAATTATCTTAACTGTTTCCATTTCAACAGTATATAAGTAAGCAAATGTTGGCCCAAGGCATCAATACGCATCAGGGTCAACTAGTGAGCCAGCCTGGGCTCACAGCCTTCATCAACACTTTCTGCAGAAGGCGGTGAGCTCTCCGCCTCAGGAGGTCCCACATCACAGGGCAACAGCCATCATTAGGGATGCTATTAAGACGACATAAAGTGTCTAGGTGTCTGTCAACTCTGCTATCAGCTGCAGTAAAGAAAGCATAGCTGGCCCTCTACTGCTTCTCAGGTCACATCCTAGTGAAAACATGCACGTGATTCTCTTTCTTTGAGACACTAGCTGCAGGGAGGCCTGTGTATAGGCTTGCAGAAATACCAAGATCTCAATCCTACCAGGGTCCCTGCAGCTCCCAAGCCATGGTTCCTAAAAGAGTCAGACGGCAGAGGTAGGGAGATCCCAACAGAGAGGACAGAACAGGTCAGCCCAGAGCTTGAACCCTGGAGACACTCTCTCCAGGAAACTCCAAATCACTCTAGAGAGCCACTGTGTTCCCTAAAGGCACATGAAGAGAGTTTCCACGAGTCTCAACAATTACTGTGATTTGGATCTGAATGAAGACCTGGGAGAATGATGTTCAAGAGACAATATAACCTGCTGGCAAGGTCCCAACCTTCTCTCTGCTAAGATCTATCCAGCTGCTGTGTGGGCCATCCCTCCTCCTCCTCCTCAGGCTCCATCCAGCACAGAACTTTCCGCTCTTGGGCCAGAAACTAGAACCCATCTCAAACAAAGCACTGAAGTGTTTCTCTGCACCATGCCTCTCCCGCAAAAGGAATGCTAGTAGATGTTAGATCAGCTGCCAGGACTCTGCAGCAACATCTGCTCACAAGAGGTGGGGATTCTGACTGCGGCTTTAAGCCACCATCAACATCATCTCCTTTTACTACCACAAAGTCCCCACAAGGTAAGTTGAATTATCACATTTTTTTTTTCATTAAGAGGTCTTTCATCAGGTGTAATGAAATGTCAGAGTCACAGAGTGGCAGGCAGTAAAACTGGACACACACAGGCATATACACACAGACCCCCACAGAGTCGGAGAGAGAGAGAAATGAAATTAAAGTAAATAAACAATAAAGTAACAGAAAAAGACATTTAAAACAAAAACAAACAACAAATAATTAAAATAATTCCTGGAATTAAAAATAAAGGAAGCGAAGCAGATGCGGTAGTGTACACCTTGAATCCCAACGCTGAGGCGACAGGGGCAGTTCCTCTTTCCAGCGCCTCTGCACTGGGATTACAGCATGGACCGGCACCCTCACTGTATGCTGAGGGGATGGAGCACAGGGCCTTGGGCATGCTGGGCCATCAGCCCCGCTGCAGAACCTGCACTCTCAAGATCGGGTAGACAAAAGGCAGAGTGTGAGAATCCCATCCAACTGCACCTTTCCTGGGCTGTCTCCCTGCCCCCGGCACCAAGGAGGAGCATCTGTGGTTTGCTTCCTGTATTCCTAGGCACTGTCTGCCCCTGGAAGCAACGCTGTCTGTAATTACGCCACATTACATGCCACAGTAATTACATGGCATGCGCACCGGCACTCAGACAAGCGGAGGGCTTCAGGAAGAGCTGCAAAGAGCACCTCCTCCCGTGGATCGCGGAGCCTCGCAATGAGCCTTCCCAGAGTTCTGGCATTTCATTGTCCAAACACTTAGGAGGGGATTGTTCGAAAGAGCTAAGTGAGTCATCTTGGACCTTGTCCCTCAGCCTTCAGTGAAGACCGTGGCTTTGTCACTGATATCTCAGAACACACTTTCTGAGGAAGTAGAGACACAGTGGTCAGCAAACGTGGAACTCTCGGTGAGACTCTGGTCCCCTCCAGGTAATCTCCAGCCTCTCACCAGCCTGGAGCTGCCCCCAGATCCCACCCCTGGTGCCTCTACAGGGTCCTCTTCCTTGTCCTCAGAGGCCTTTGGCCCTTCCCCAGGAAAGCAGCCCCTCCCTGTTGACAGCGCCCTAATTCCCAGCTCTGCCCATCCCTACTCTGAAGCTCCCATACAAGGGTCCCTCTCTTGCTGTCTTACTACTTCCTCCATTGGTTATAACAACCTCCTCTCTAATGCACTTTTTCTTTATATTCTTAAACTTTTTAAATTGTGTGTGTGTGTGCATCTGTAGGTAGTGCCGGTATTCAAGGAGGTCCAAAGCCTCACCTAGGGCTGGAGTTGCAGATGGCTGTAGGTGCCTGACATGGGTGCTGGAACAGCTGGCTTCGTTCCTCTGTGAAAGTGGGACATTCTGAGCCATCACTCCCATCCCGAGATTGCGGTTTAATGTGTTAATTTAGTATGTGTGCATGGGAGAGGGGTGCGCCGTGGCTCTCACGCAGCAATCAGAGGGCGACTTGCAGGGGGCAGTTCTCTCTCTACCACGTGGATCTGTGACTGACCTGGGCTAGAAGCAGAACCTTCACCAACTGATCCATCTCACCAGCACTTCTTCTCTTGATTCTACCTACGGGGCCAAGGATGTCCTTGCCTGTCATTTTTTCGTCTTATTACTTTATATATTTTAATTTTATGTGCATTGGTGTTTGGCCTGCATATGTGTCTGTGGGAAGGTGTCCGATCCCCTGGGACTGCAGTTACATGTGGGTGCTGGGAATTGAACTCAGGACCTCTGGAAGAGCAGCCAGTGCACTGAACTGCTAAGCCAATCTCTCTAGCCTCTTAAACTTCATTTTTTTGTTATAATTGATTTCCAACCATATGTAGCCACATTCCTTTGACATTTCACAAAATGCTAATATTCACATTAATCAAGGACTGGACACTTCTGTAACAGGAGTAGAATCTATGTCCACTCTACTAATTCCACTGCAACAGCCCTTTCATGAGACCAAAATCACACATACTGCAAAACTACAAAACCTACTCCAGAGTCTATGCTGCTTTCTTCCTGCTGGCTGGCCAGTACTGTACCCTCTTCTCCAGATGAAGGAGCACAGCACATTTTCCCTGATGTGTTACATCAGTAATCTCCGGGTGTGTTCCAGAAAAGCAGGGGGAAGGACAGAAGGACCTGGAGGTAACAGGAGCTCCACAGGAAGACCAACAGTGCACCTAACCAGGACCCAAAGGTGCTTGTGGAGATTGAAGCTCCTATATAATCTCAATGTGAAACCAAGCTTGAGACTTGCTGTAATGCATTTCCTGTTTGTTACTAAGTGCCTTTGCCCTGCTCTACAGTCCATGCTAATGGGTGCTTGTGACCTGCTGTCAGTTCTGCATAAAGATTGAATACTCAGCCTCTCTGTGGGGCTTCCCAATCACGCCTGCCTCCTCTGCATTTGAGATCCCAATTAAGACCAGAAAAATCCATGCACCAACCTGTTAGCTCATTTCCCATTTTGATAAACAAGAACTCTGAACAGAAGTTTTGCTTCAATTACAATGAGAAGTCAAGCTGGGGCTGGGGTGTGCTTGAGGAGCTAAAGCAAAACCAGAAACAACAACAAAGTCAAGAAAGCTTTGCAGGAACAGACAGTGGTCTTTATCTACTCCTAGCAAAGCTTTCCCAGCATGTCTTCTTTTCTTATTTTGTATGCAAATTAGTATCATTCTTTCTATCACCTATCACCTCACATCTACTGACCCCAGATAGGGAATTCATGACAGATCCAAGTACAGATACCACTAAAGCCCAACTTGTTGAACCAATGAGTTTGGGTGAGGGGTTACTTACAGGAGTATCAATGACTCACAGCTGGGTCACCAAGGCTCACCCCAGCATGGTAACAGCATACAGAGCCTGGGAACCTGGAACACACTGCATAGCCTGCAGGAACATCAACAGGTGTCCTTTCCAGATGACTTTCCAGATGACTCACTTGATCTAAACCTCTTCCATGCAGACTGGCTGTTTTATGGTTCTTCTTGGTACCTAGTCTGGCCTCAGAGTCGTCTTTGCAGCTTGGCTTACCTGCTCTGAAAGTCGTCTTTGCAGATTTTATTACTTACTCTGGCAGGGAAGGGCCTAGTGAATCTGCTTAGTTTCAGGAACTTCCTGAAGCTGTTTTGAGTTAATTTCCTTCTTAAGGAGTTTTCCTACATGATGAATATCTCTGTCTTGGAGGAAATTGTTACAGAACAAGCATCAACACTAAATACCAAGGAGAGAGCCTATGAAATGAATCTTGTCAAAGAGACAGAATAAAAGCTGATTAAGCTTTTAGTCTGAAAGGACAAGAACAGCCAGAACCAAATGAATTCTCTGTTCTAGTCATCATATCTTGCCGGGAGCCAAAGCCAACTAGTGAAGCCAAAGCCACTTAGTGGAGCCAAAGCCAAGTAGTGGAAAGTTACCAACAGCTGCACTAGGACCTAAGGTCAGGGGTGATAGATTTCTGTGAGAACCTCTGCTCGTTAGGCTTGGAGCATCCTT
Source organism: Psammomys obesus (assembly GCF_907164565.1). Lineage (NCBI taxonomy): Eukaryota > Metazoa > Chordata > Mammalia > Rodentia > Muridae > Psammomys > Psammomys obesus. Next base: position 112,673 of record NW_026595981.1, read on the forward strand.
GAGATCTTCAGGAAACATTCTTAAGGTATGTTGCAGGTGCAGTATCTCCAACCATAAACCACTTTGCTATCTTCTGCAGCAATAAACTATCCTTCCCCCTTCCTGACTTCTCCCTATAAAGTTGTGTAAAAATTTCAAATAAATGAGACCTTGATCAGACAAACCATCTTGGTCTTCATTCTTAGTGTCTCTTGCCCTATCCCATTCATTTCTTCCCTCCTTAGGAACCCGTTGCACCCTCACTGGTCGGGGCAATATCTTCTCACATGTTGAAGAGAAGTTCAACATCTGGGAGTAGATCCTGTTGTGGTTGAAATGTGAAATGTCACTCATAGGCTCATGGGTTTGAACTTGTGTTGACATCTGATAGAAGTCTTTTCTTGCCTCGGGTATGGGACACAGCCCCACCAGACAGAGTGGGGATTTGCTAGGACATAAACTCACACAGAGAAGAAATATCAAAATATCTTTCTGAACTCTTGCTAAGCCAGAGTCCGTTCCCGTTACCATGAAGCTACCCAAGAGCACAGAGAAGGCTGAGGCATGACATCAGGAGCATTCTCCACGATTCACAGCTGTCCTTCATGTTCCATCTATTTCTTCCTAATGAGGTTCCAGGGAATTACTGCTTCCTCCAAATCTCCTTGATTTGGATGTGGAATTAATCCCTAGGGACTCTCTGTAGGTTATCCAAACCCACTTTGCAAGCATGAGCAAATATGACTCTGGCAGGCCTTGCCTTTCTTCCTCCCCTTGTCCTTGCTGAACCATAGATTACATTCTTAAAGCTAGCTACCAAGGTCTATTCCCTTATCTTTCTCCTCCTGAGACTGATCACCAAGACCCAGCTATCAAAGTATTGAAGTCCAGCAACTAAAAGTCCCCTTTTGGCTGCCCTAATTAACATGTTCATTCTAAGCAAACCAACTCATCCTATTGCGGGGTTTCCCCTTTTCCATTTATAAACTGCCATTTGCTTCTGGGCCACATTAGTCTCCTTATCCAGAAGCAGTCCTTTGTGCCTTTGGGGCAAATATCTCTTCCCCACTCTCTCTTCACCTCTTTCTTCTCTCCCTAGTCCTCCATCTCCTGTTTTTGTCTCTTCTTCCCAGTCTTTGTCCCTCTGGGGCAAATATATCTCCTTTCTGCTGAGAACTTGGTCTTGGTGTGTCCTGTGCAGAGACTTGTCCTTTCATGGGGCCTGAGACCCACAGCAATGACTGGTTGCTGCTCTGAACATTCTCCACAGTGCACATTGAGCGGCTCCAGGCACGAATTATTCAGAGTCAGACCCAACTGGAGGCAAGAAGCTAGGCATGTAATGCAGCATCAGTACTTAGCCAATGGTTGTTCCCTTGCCTCTAGGGGGAGGGGGAACAGGAAAGGGTCCTTTCTGCACATAAAAGATATTTGTTATTCTGGGTCTGACTTGCTTCATTTGCTATACCAGTCTTCAGTTGGATTGATTTTCCTGAAAATAACGTGGTTTTGTAATTTTTAATGATGACTAAAACTCCATCTGTATCTGTCCCACATTTCCTTTATCCATTCATCTGTTGATGGGGGCATAGGCAGTTCTATAACCTGACTGTTATAAATAGTGCCACAGTAAAGAGGCATATTTCTTTCCTTTCACCAATGTTTTCCCATCGTTTTACTTTTAAGCTGACCAAGGTGTTAAGTTTAAATCTTTGAAGAGTGCTTCTTGTAGTGAGCTTGCTCTTGGGTAATATTTATTTTTAAATCACTCTACTGATATCTTTTAATTGGTGTACTTAGACCATACATGTTTAATGTGGTTATTTTGAAATGTTCAGAGGTAAACCTGCCATTTCATTTTTTGTTTGTATTTGTTTTGTCTGCTCCCTTTCTTGTTTATTTTTCCTGTCTGCACAGTCTAAGTACTTGGCTCATCTACAGTGTTCTCAAGAGTATTGTTTTGAATAACTTTAAATGGTCACAGTAGGTACTATATTTTATAGATCAGAACTCATTACATTCTACATGAACATCTTTATCACACTATACTGTTTTCATAATCATAATGCTTCAAATATGGTTTAGAAACTCCTCTTAGTCTATTAAACTAGAAACATGATTTATTTTTAGCCATTCTTTGTGCCCTTTTTAGTAGACAATGAGAAAGGATGGACATCACAATTCTAACACTATGGTACTTGATACTGATTACTGTGAAGGCTTTGCTTCTATACAATGATTCCAATTCATGGACATTTACTTGAATACCTCTTAGTGTTTTCATGAACAAAAATAAACATTAATTATTTCAGTTATTATAAAACAAAAATGCAAAATTATCACATACTCAGGCCCTGAGTGGATGAAGGTCTAAGTCATTCTAGGTGGAATCAAGAAAAAGAGGTAGGTAGTGGGAATGATGATCTTCAGTTATACCTTGGATCAGCCTATAGTGGTGAGGATATTTTCCTGTTTGATTGCACTTGTACCTACAATTCATAACTTGACACAGTCTTTGAGAGGTCTATGAATTGTGGGCTATATTTTATCTGTATTTGGGAAGAAGAAAGACTGAATACATTTTAATACCAGCAACAAATGCAGGCCCCACGTTATAGGGTAGAAGTTGGTTAAAACAGGAACTGCTACGGTTGGCTCTGAGTGACAGAGGTGAGAACTGTACTGAGCACCAGCCTGTGCATCCCCTGGGTTCTTTAAACTGCTGCCTTTCTGGCTGCGGCACCTGGATCATGGCACCGCTACTGACCACCTCACTCCTGTCAGGAGCCCAGAGTGCCGGTCAGCTTAAGGAAGCAAAACTGCTGTGTAAACCATCAAAGTCTGTGCCAGCCTCTGGTGATGACTGGAGTCCCAAGGGAAGAAAGACCCAGAGCTGCATGTGCCAAAAGCAAATACATGCCATCTATTGGCTCATGTATCAGGGGACACACCCCTTGAGAAAACTGACTCTAGCTCCTTGAGTATTCATCAATGGCCAACAGCTCCTCAACAGTAATATATATATATATATATATATATATATATATATATATATATATATGCATATATGTATATTTATAATATAAAAAGGAAAATCTGGAATAAAACTAGAAAAATAGGACACTTTCCATAATATTTAATTAAATTATAAAGTATTCAAAAATCTATTTACTTACAAGAGTATTAGTGATTTCTGTACTTTTGAAAGCTTTGTTTTACATCTACAAATAAGTTTATAGTTTATAACTTTTATGCAATAAATTGTTTTATAGTTTCTTTATTTCCAGAGGGAAAATATCCTTGTTCCATTCAGTTGAAAAGCCCTTGCCATCTGTATTGACCTTACTTTTCAATATTTTCATCATTAACTTATTCTCCATGATCTCATCAATCACCCAACCCACCCACAAAACCTCTGACCCAAAATTAGTCCTACCTCTGAGATGTGCAGGGGTAAAGATGGAGCAGAGATTGAGGGAATGGCCAACCAATGGCTGGCCCAACCTGATGTATACCTCATGGGAGAGAGCCAACCCCTGACACTATTAATGATACTCAGCTATGCTTGTAGACAGGAGCCTGGCATAACTGTCTTCTGAGAGGCTTCATCCAGCAGCTAATGGAAACAGATGCAGAGACCCACAGCCAAACAACAGGCAGAGCTCAAGGAGTTTTGTGGAAGAGTCAGGCCAAGGACAGAGGGAGACACAGGGGTCAAGGACACTAAAAGACCTACAGAGGAAACTAAGCTGGGACCATGGGGGCTCACCAAGCCTGACCCACCACAATGAGCATGCATGGGATGGACCAAGGCCTCCTGCATATTTGTAGCAGATGTGCAGCTTGTTCTCCTCTCCTCCCAGTCCTGTCCTCATACCCCTCTCCCCACATCCTCCTAGTTCTTTCTCAGAGAGGAGGAGGTGTCCCGTGGGTACCAACCCATCCTGGCACATCAAGTGGCAGCAGGACTAAGAGCATCCTCTCCCATTGAGGTCAGGGAAGGCAGCCCAGCTAGGGGAAAGGGGTCCAAAGGCAAGCAGCAGGGTCAGAGACAGCCCCCTCTTGAATAATAGTGTCAGGGGTTGGCTTTCTCCCTTGGGGTGTGTCTTCAGTTGGGCCGGTCATGGGTTGACCATTCCCTCTAATTCTGCTCCAGCTTTATACCTGTATTTCATGCAGGCAGGAAAATTTTTTGGTAGGTTTTGTGAGTAGTTTGGTGTCCTCCCCCACTGGAAATCCTGCCTAGCTACAGGATGTGGTGACTTAGGCTACATATCAGCAGGGGTACGCAGCCACTGAGCCTATAACAGCAGCTCACAATAGCCTTTAGCTCAAGGCTCAGGGGGACAGGACGCCTCTAGCTTCCATGTAACCCATACTCACATGCAGACACATACTTTACAAACATAAAAATTAATGTCATGAAGAAATTTAAAAAGGTTAAAAAATTTTAAACCTTTATTTTTATTCTTAAGTTTTAAACATTTTAAATTAATTTATTTGATATGGTTAATCTATATTATTATATATATATATAAATTAATATAATATATAATTTATATGTTTTATTATACAATAAGTTAATTTTTAAATAATAAATGTATAATAATAAAATTATATAAATTTAATTAAATATATTACTTTCCCCTGTTCTAAAGTGCTACACAGACTTTTAGAATTATGAAACCCGGGAAAGGCAGTTCTTCTTGAGAAAGGTTACAAGAAGGAAAAGCCACACATCTGTCAAAACTGAGGACCAGTTCTGGAAACTATTGTCAGTGTCATCATTGCACGATTTCATGGAGTGTGCTGGCATAAACAGAAATGGCGTAGGTCATCCATTCAATTTCCTCTGATGCACTCAGAAACTTTGTAAGTTCAAGATAGGAATCTGCTGTTAGCAGAGCAATGAACATTGCTTCACACAAACTTTTTGCAAGTGTGGGGAGCTTACTCTACAACAATGACAAAAGCTGTGTGAATGCACACACAGTTACTGCCTCGTCTTTTATCACCACCGTCAGGGCTCTGTGTTGTGCTTAAGTACATGTGCTGTACTTTCACACATGGGCTCTTCAGTGGGTTTGTTTACCCCAGTGTCACCAGAAACAAGGGAGCAATGTGTTTGTAATGACAAAAAGCGCAAGGTCACCAGAAGGAGGTAAGTATCACTGTGGAAGAGAAGATGGAGAAAGTGTAAGGGCCAGAGAACCCTGGAGGATCGTTGTAAAACAATGTCTTCTGGGCATGACAGGGATGTCACACTCATGAGCTTCAAGTGCTATAGTTGCCTGCCCAAGACCATACCTGCTCCCACCCACCGCTCAGGAGCGACAGGCAGCCAGCTGCTGCTGAAGGAGGGAGGATCAATTTTCTTTATGAAAAACTCTGGTAGGCTGCCCATATCCCCGCAGTCAACCCTATACCCACATGTATGCAGAACACTAGTTGGACACACTAGAAGACATATACATGTGAAACGTGTAATTGTGCATGTGATGGAGGAAGAGGACATGAATTTGATAGTGGAATGTGGAGGATCATGGGAGAAGTTGGATGGGGAGAGAAGTACTGACCAAATGCTCTATACTCTTGGATGACACTCTCCAAATAGTCATTTTCTTTAGGAAAAAAAGTCTTCAGTTCCAGAATAATTGTCCCCATAGAAAGAATTGTATTTCATGCTGCCTGTCAGTGACTGAATAATCATTCTAGGTCACATGACTATAAAATAAATGAACAAAGAAGCAATTCATAACAAATCAAAGCCTAAAAAGAGATTTTCATTTTCTTCAAATCTAAGAAATTTGAAGCAAGGAGTCAGGCATATGTGGGATTCAGAGGACAGTTGAGGTAGTATTTCCTGGAAGATCCTCAGCAGAGGGGACTGAGGACACCTTCAGTTTCTCTGTAGAAGTCACTGGCCCCAGGAGAAAGAGATTTTGCCCCTGAGAATTCTGACCAGGGCTCCCTTCATGTCTTTGTTCCGCAGGCTGTAGATGAAGGGGTTCAGCAGGGGGGTCACCACTGTGTACATGACAGCAGCTGCTGTG
>NW_026595981.1:119104-133224 GCF_907164565.1 Psammomys obesus
AGTCTCCTTGCATACTTCTCTACATTTTATCTGGCCAAGGTATCTTTACTGGTACTATAGTTACCTAGCTATCCTGTAAGGATTCCAGATTTGTTCACTCACTCTCTTGTGTTCTATAGCTACTCTAGCCCTGGCTCAGTGCCTGATAACTAACACAGTAATAATCCTTAAGCCCAGACAATGTTTTAGTCACTGGAGATGGTCATAATTGTCTTCATTGAAGTCTTAGAGCATTTGGATGACTGCTGCCATACCTATGCCAACCTTGTGGGTCCGCAGGCAGCACGTGTTCTGATCTATCAGCGTCACACACTCCATATTCCAGACAGCCATTTCTGTTTCCCAGTCTTCTAGACATCACGACTCACCAGTAAGAAAGCTGCCAAGTGAAGAGCTGTGGTATCTAGACCACTCTTCACAGATTCAGTGAAACGGAAAGAAGAAGATCAAAACCTCCGCTGTCAAGAACTGAAAAGCTGTGGGCAGGTTCTTGTGATTCTAGCTTATGGGAGATGGAGGTAGAAAGATGAGCAGTTAATGGCTAGCCTCCACTACCTAGAGAATTTGAATCCTGCCTGGGCTCCACGAGAGTTTATCTTTAAAAGAATGACAAGAAAGAAAATGCTGAACACAATAATAAAACATGTATGTTATCATCGTATTTCAGTTATACCAGCGAACACACTTCACTTCCAATTTCCTACTTAACTTGCCAAATATATACTGCATATGAGCACAGAGATAGTCTCAAAAAAGTGTTTTAAATTTCTAAATTCCATAAAGCCTGCAGTAGGGTGCTGCCAAGCACCACTGGCTGGGTGTAGAACACTGCCCCTTCCTCCTCATAACTATGCATTGGTTGCCATCTCCCCAAGGTGTCTCCCGAATCTTTCTCCCTCCACCGCTCTCCCCTCCACATGCCCTGAATTAGCATAGAATACCCTACATATGTGCAGTTATGTGCCAGTTACAAAAGAAAATAGTTTTTACTATCTAAATTATTGAATGTTTAGAAAATAACAGCAATAATAACAACAACAACAGTCACATCAGAGTCTATGGAAATTATCAGCACAGTAAATGAGAATATATTTCCTCAAACACCTTCAGAAGATACAATGAAACATACAATGCCCAAGGACCACAGAAAACTGAAGGAAAGCAGAAAGAAAGAAAGACATTAATGTGAAAATGAAGCTCAACATTAGAAACCTAATAAAAACATTTCTTATTTGTAGTCAACAAAGTTGATTATATGCAAAGGAATGAATTAAAACCCCTGTATAAGGTCATATATAAAATTAATTCAGGATAGACAAAAAGTCTATAATATAAGAGCTATAACTGTGAAAGTCTTAGAAGAAAATACAAGCCTACATTTTCAAATAACTCGATGGCTTCTTAGATATGACACAAAATACATGCCAGACAATAAAATGTCAGTAAGAGGCCATCTAATTAAAACTAAATTAAATTACCATATATATTAATTTAAATATTAAAAATTTGTTTTTCAAATAATAGTACTAAGAATTTAAAATGTGGGTCACATGTAGCCCGATCTTTCCTCAAATTCTTAACATAGTTAAGGATGACCTAGAACTCCTGATGCTTCAGTCTCCACCTCCTGAGTTCTGAGACAACTGCCATGTGCCACTGTGCTCATTGGGGAATAATGTTTAAAATTTTATCTAGAATATACAAGCAACAATTACAACTTGATAATAAGAAAATAGTTAACAATAATATATTTAGGTATTTTCCAGCCTACACTTTACCAAGCAACTTTTCTGAAAGTATATGATGAGATGTATTTTTCTTTGAGTGTATATAACTCTTAGGAATTATAGCTGTCTGTACTAATGTTTTCATGTAGGAAAAATTTTCTGTTGATAAGTAACAAAACTGCTTCAAAAGCCAACAAGAAGGAGAGTGAGAGGAACAAACACGCAATGAGAAGCCAGGTCACACTAGATCATGGAGGCAATAAATCACTAACATCAAGTGTATCAAGGAGGAGAAGAAGCTGAGGCTCTGGGTCCCTGTTGGTGGCATGTGAAACAGTGGGACCAATTTGGAAAACAGTTTGACACTTCTCTAAAGGTTACTCATAGGGTTATCTAGCCTGGTTACACCTAAGGCAACTGAAAATGTGTACCTAAATGTTTTTAACGTTATTCATTATAGACAGATGTTGAAAATAGCCCGAGCACACCCCAGTAGATACAGGAATCCAGGGTGTCCAGCAGTGCCCCTGACCCTCCGGTGCAGATGTCACTAAGCGCATGGAAGTTACTGCATCAGAGCTTGGTTGTGTCCTGAGGACTCAGACTTCCAACAAGCCCCGGGTGATGCTGATGCTGAGAAGGGAGAGCTGGGCACCCTCCTCAGTCAGACCTTGCTCTACAAAATGAGCTGCAGTGGACCAAAGTCTGCAATAGGAATCCTAACACCCACGTACCATGCAAGGTTCTGGACTGGGCTCTGTTTGAACTAAGGGATGGAAAGGGAAAGTCTGTGGAAAAACTAGAGGAATTTGAATATGAGCCAGTGATAGACCAGAGTAAAGAATTATTATTAATTAAACTGGGGTAAAAATGTTCGAGATGAAGTATACAAGAGACTTCTTTTTGAGATACAGACTAAAGTTTTAGAGGTGAAATACCACAGTAACTATAGTTTGTTTTAAAATATTTCAACCTGAAAATGTGAGTTATTACAACCTAATAATAGGATAACGGGCACTCTAGAAATAAGTGCCTGTTTCATGAAATACAAATTTAAGATATGCTCCTCAAATTCAGATGACAAAGTGAAAGAAAATAAAATAACGAGAAAAGGAGCTACATTTATAAGAAACTAGAATCCCAAGAGCCAATCCAAGAACCCAAGAAACCCTGAAAAAAGAAACCAAGCAAAATGCTGGAACCTGAAGCAATTTCTACTAAGATGGAATGATCTAGAGTTTATAAATATGCACAGTCTTCTGGATTTATACACAGTTTTAAAGATTAAGAAGTCACATATATATATTTGCCTTTATGTATAACATCTGGGTTTCACATGTATATATATATGTGTGTGTGTGTGTGTGTGTGTGACTTCTTTATATATATATATATACATATACATATATATGTATATGTATATATACATATATATGTATATGTATATGTATATATATACATATATATATATATTCCAGATGTTATATATAAACATCTGGAATGCTTTAGTGTGAAAGATACTCATTTATCAAACTCTCTTAACACTAGAAAGCATCTCTTGAGAACTTTCTGAGCTGTATATAGTTCTTCATTTCATTTGCACTGTTGGACCGTTCCTTTCCATTTGCAGGTGAGGAAGCTGGCACTCAACACTTGCTGAACACACACAGAAACTTTCCCCAGACTCCAAAACTTTGGATCTTTGCTTGGACCATATCCATTTGCCTCTTCCCTGTCATCTTTAGGGGGACCTGAAGCTGTGTCTCCCCCACCATAAGGATAAGGATGTCCTCTGTGAGGTAGGAACAGATGATGTACTGTGACACTCACTCACGCCAACACATGCTGTGAGCTATGTTAGGATCTATGATGGGAGATTATTCACCAGACGAAGGAGAGAAAGGAGAAATAGACATACAACCACTTTCCCCAATTTTGATAACCAAAACTAGAAAGAGAAATTATATATAAAATTATATATAATTATATAATATATTATTATATATTATAATATAATATATAAAAATTATATACATATAAAAATTACAGCAACAGAATGACAAGAACAAAAAAATCTATAAAATATCTAAGAATAAAACATAAGTAAAGCTTAACATAAAAATAAAGAAAACTTTACTTTTTATTTTTAAAAAGGGATTCTCTTTATTTTAAAAGAGAAGTGTAAATACCCCATATTCTAGACTGAAAAAAATTATTATCATAAAAATTTTAATCTCCCTTAAATTGAAATATAATTATAATACATTTCTAAATAAGTCATTAGTCTTAATACTTAAGTCTAACTTCATATAACAAGAATCCAGTCCCTCTGCATTATACCATTCACGTGATAATTCATGGCACCCCCTAGATGCTATTATTATTTGGTTTTGTTTCCTCTGATGCCTTTCTAAAAATTAATTATTTCTTTTATCTTTTGAGGTTTCCCCTTCCTTCCACACCTTCATATATACCCCAAATTATTGTTCTCTTTCAAATTCATGGCCTCTTTTTTGAGTAATTGTTGTCTCACACACACACACACTCTCTCTCTCTCTCTCTCTCTCACAGGAATGCATGAATGTGTGGCATAGCCAGCTCAGTTCTTCCACTCTTCCCTCAGAAACTGGGACACATAAAAACAGAAGAAAGAAAAAGCCAGTTATGTTGTTGTTGTGTTCTATGAGCCAATTACAGGCTTGCCTCAATGCAGATCCATCCCACAGGAGGAAACGCCTCAGACACAGCATATACCCCTCTTTCCCCTAAATACTTTCCTTTCTGAATGTATGCTCTAGGATGAGAGTATGACACTCACAGCCATCCAACTGCCCTGATTAATCTTCCTGACCAAGTTCATCCATTACCTTCTGAAATGATTTTCCTCTCAACTTCTTCAGAATTCATCTTTCTACCCAGACCACCACAAATACAGAGAATGTATTTTGCAGGTGTGCAAAATAACCACCCCAAAGATAACCCGTTTAAAAAATTTCCATTTCAAATGTAATTTACCTTTCATAAAATATCTAAGAGGTGTCATTCAGCAAGGCAAATTGAAATTGAGAATTCACTCTCTGTATCTTTATTGTCAATTTTCAATATTTCTTTTTCTTTCTAATGATGGGGAAAATTCAATGAGCATTTTCTTATAATTTTCTAACAACGTCATTCAACTAAGTTTTGCTTTTGTTTGGCTTTCCTACCTGGGCTTCCACTAACATTCCATGACCAACATGTGAGATCAAATTTCATTCTAAATCTGGAACCTGTGAATTACACCATGAAGGACGCACTCAGGATCCTCTGCTTTCATTTGCTTGTCCTCCTGCCTGCAGGATGGCCCTTCCTCACTCTATGCTTCTTCTTTTCAAAGCCTTCACTGGCCACACCAGCCTTCAGGGCTCCTTCTCCCCCATCTCCCCTGCAGCTGTTTTCTAAGAAAGTTTGCTGACTGCACTGACTTCCTTGGGAACCCTGCCTTTTGGCTGGAGAGACTTTGAAACGTTATCTTTCTCCGAAGCGCTGCACTTGCCAAGGCTTGGCTTTCACTGTTCTGTGAGCAGATCTGCCCTCCTCTTGTTTGTTGGAGGTGGAAAGAAAACCTCATTTACTTTTCCTCCCTGGATCTGACATTCTCCTTCTGTTGTGGTGAACAGGGGTCCTTTAAGGATGGTGCCCCACCATAGTTGTGAGCTTACCACATTGCCTGTGTCTGTCCAGCCACCATCACAATGACATGGTGCCTTTTCTTCAGTCCTCTGTGCTGATCAATATAACTTAAAAGACTTCCTGAGATTCTGAGGCTGTTTCTGTTTTATGTGGAGTCTACTAAGATCAAGCTGGGTGCCTTCTTTGGTACCTAGGGAAGCTCGACAGATGCTTTCAGCAGGACTGCAGATTGAGCTTTGTTTCTCAACATCAGGACCCCAGTAATACCCCACTGTCCCAGCCCTGGGCTACCAGAAGACTTACCTGTCTGTTTCCCAGAAGAAGCAGTGTGAGACCTTAACTCTTGTGGGACAATGGAGCTTGGCAATTGCCTCAGGCCCCAAATATTCCCCCTGGAGCAATTTATTGAAAAGGAGAAGGAAGTGGTCCAGTTGCATTGGACTTCTTCCAAGAAAATTCATTAACTGTCTCTTTCTTGGACTGAACTAGAGAAAGCTACCCTATCCAAACAAATACAATCTCCTTTGGCTTTTGGAATTTTATACAGTGCCCTTTAATGTAAATAGTGTGCTTCTGTTGAAATTGCTTCATTTTATAGGTTTCATATATATATATATCATGTATATTTAAATGTACATATATATGCACAAACATAATTTATATATATACTCAAATGTATAATCATTAACAGTCTCCTTGCAGTGTGGATTTTTCCTCAGTCTTGAAGAAGGTCACTGCGGTGATAGCTTGGTGTTGTAAGAGGTCAGAGAGTAAGACTCTGAGACTGGTGGAAACATGCTGTGAGACAAAAAAAAAAAGCCATTTTTAAGGGTTGTTATTGGCTGAGACCTGGATAACAGAAAAACAAAATAATGATGCTAACGGATTGTAACTAAAGTGAATAAAACATAAATAAGTTTGTCACAGTGATATATGTGGGAGAGTGAATAGATGAATGAGTGAATGCAGGAGAGAGGGAAGGCAAGCGAAGAAATGGAAAGGCCAAGCAAGAACAAGTGTTCATTCTTAGGGTAGAATTTAACTAGTAAATTTTAAATTTGAGAAAGCAATGCTGGTGAAATACCACAGCAATAATTTCCAAGCTACTTTTACATGACAATAAAAAGTTGTGTCTCTCAATACGTGTCTGTGCACGTCATCCTTCCCTAGTGGTCAAAATTACATGTCTATGCTCGCACAATTCATATGTCTTCCAACATGATTTACCAGAAAGGACAAAAAGTGGCTTATGTGTATTCCTGGCCAAATGTATAGCTAAACCTTGTGGTAAGAAAGTAACAAGCAAACTCTATAAAACATATTCCAGGATGATGTCTACAAGATGCTGGTTTAGGGGGTTCGGCCCTTTCTTCCCAACAACACCGACCTAGCAACTCACTGGAAGAAATTACTCCTACACACATTCTGCTGATGTCCAGTGAAGAAGACACCCCAGGGCTCCTTTGTTGTCTAGAATATGGACTGTCCTCCCGGAGCAGCCCCATGTCCCCCACCTCAATGTGCCAAGGCAGGGAAGGGTGTGGGATGGGTGTCAAGGTGAATTGCCATAGCTTGTGAGCAGTTGAATGAAGACATTTCTTCAAAGCAGACTATTCTGTCCAACAGTGAGCATGAGGCTCATGATAGCAAGGAAGCTGTGGGACAACTGAGTCAACCCGAAGACTGGAGACTTCTCAGTGCTGCACCCCAGCGCCTAGAGGTCCCATTCCTCGTCACAGAGTCGCATGCCCTCCCCGGCTCCCTTCTCTAGGCACTGCAAACTTCAGGCCTCAGTCCGACCCTGTTCGGTTTCCAGCCTGTTGGTCTCTACAGAGGATTGAATGACCTTCCACGTGCCCTGGGGGATTGTTGGTTTTCCCCGTGTGCGCCTAATTGACCACTTCAACATTAGCAGTGTCAGCGTGTTATTTCCCTGCACTGATTCCCAGGGCATGAAGAAGGACCAGCTGATACTGAACCTTCATATCATTGTATTCTTCATGGTTGTTAACGGCCACAGTCACCAGATCCCCAGATCCATGCCTGCTCCTGCACGTTATTCTGAGGGATCTGATGATCCTTAGGGTAATCTTGTCATTGTCTGTTTGTTGTTACTCTTGAGGCAGTCTCCATAAAGGAGCGGCACACCGTCATACATGATCTTCCAAACTCCCGGATCCCATCATCCCATCATTTTTAAAAGTTTCATTTCTGGTTCTGTAAATGGAGTTTAGGGGCAGAAACTCTATAGCTTCCCCAACAAGCCAGGCTCAGTCACCCAGACACGAATTAAAGATATGACTAATGGCTGGGTGAGAAAGCCCACACCTGAAATCCCAGCACAAAGGAGGTAGAGAGAGGGTAAGCTCTGTGAGTTTGAGGCCAGCCTGTCTACAAACTGAATTCCATAACAGCCAGGCTGACAAAAGAGACCCTGTTCCGAAACAAACAAATAAGAAAGATATGGGTTATGGAAAAATTCATCAATGTGAAGGAAGCAGGAGAAATAGGGTGACCCAGTGACACCAGCTTCATCTCAGAGGTACTGATATGAGTTAAAGTTTAAAAAGCGGAAGAACTGGGGGGGGGGTGAAGCAAGATATTAGGTAATCTCGCAACCCTAGTCAAGGTGTGGTCCTGCTCATCACTCACTCAGCTCTGGTTCTGCATAGTGATGCAGTAAATAATTCCTCTGTTAACTGCTGTCATGGTCCCAGAGGAACAGTTTTGTTCCTGTAAAATTATCTTTGACCTTCGTGATGCTATTGATAACACCAAGAACAAAACAGTAACTTAAATTTTCTTCATGTAACATGAAAAATAGGATGTATCTTTTCTGGTGGAAAGATAGCTCAGTCAATAAAGTACTGTCCATGAAAGCATGAAGTCCGGTTTTCATCCTACAAAACCTACATTTTTAAAAAGCTGAGTGCAGCCACACATACTGGAGTTTGCTGGCCAGCCAGCCTAGCCTACTCTGCAGGCCAGTGAGAGACTGTGATGGACGTTTTGGTTTCTTTGTAAATTCAATTACGTATATAAATGTTTTTGTTTTAATCCCAAGCGTGGGATTTTAATTGGGCTATAGTTTGTCCACACCTGTTAATTGTCTTGCGTGGGACATGGCTTTGGCCAGCCTTCCATGTGCGACACGGAGAAGAGCGTGGTCTAGGACTCTGGAAAATTTAAGTATGGAAGCCTGGTGGTGCAGCATGCCATGTTGGCGTGTGGAGTATAGCAAATGGAAGAGACAGGAAAAGGGTGGTGTGGCAGTTTGGAGCGGACAGACAGCTAGAAATGCTTCAAGGTACAGCAATGTAGAGGACCTGAGTGTGAGACCCAAACACACCACATAAAGTTGAGTTTTAAAAATGAGCATACAAGAGACCTTGTCTCAAAAGACAGAGAGGACACCTCTGGTCCAAGGACGCAGAGAAGTCAAGCTGTGGTGAGGCAGGAGCTTCTTTCCTACTAAGTAACCTTCACGCAGAACGGAACCTGCTTTCTGCTGGAGAACTGTCATCAACAGTCTCAGTCTGTTGTGGAACCTGGGTGTGACATTAATAACTAGCTAGTCAAGATGCTCTCACTGGTGCACTAGTGGCAAGCCAACAACTTTCTGACTGGATTGGAGGCTCATTCCACTGGAGAGTATTCATGTCTGGTACTGTAGACCTGCTTGAAGAGATCATAGGCCATAGCAGGGAGGGTACTACCATAGGGAAGCTGACTGGACAGGATCTCCATGTCTGTTTGCTTGCAAATGTTGCTATTATCTTTGGCAAGAGAATCTTCCTTTTTTTTTTTTTGTAGTGGGCAATAAAACTGCAGAGATTAATTACTGATTAAAATGCTAAGAATAAGTGGGTTTATAATGTTCAGTCATAAATGGGATATCTTCATCACCCTCTTAAAGACAACACAGAAGAAGGGTGTAAAGAATGTAACTGTTATAAGGAGTGGAGCTTCAGAACGCTGTGTTCACGGCCACTGTTGAACTCCCAGCAGCCAGGAGTATCTGCCATTGAGATCATCATCACCGTGCCATGGAGGGGAGAGGGGTCTTGAAGCCTCACCCCTACCTGAGGACTCTCATCAGCTAATATCACTAGGCAGTGGAGAGAAACAGTTTTCAGTGGCTACCCGCTGATAAGACGCTCATGTTTCTGGAAGTGACCCCACCATGTCCTGTACGTAAAGCTGAAGCTTATTGAATTTCCAAAAGGAGACAAGAAAATAGAAGGGGGACTAGTCAGGAAGGGGAGGGAGATAAGATGGAGTGAGACAGGGGGCAAGACAGTAATGGAGGGTGAGGATGATGAAAGCATGTTGTGCACATACGTGAAGATGTCATTTTTAAAACAGGGCTACAGCATGAGGCCCAGTATCAAACATAATAATGAACAATAAAAACAAACTAAAACTTATTACTGTGTGATTACTATACATGTGAGTAAAAGGCATTTAAAGGAAACCAAGTTGGATGGCTCCTGAGGAACAAACAGCAGAAGGCCAAGCCTGATCCAGGGGAATTCCTCACAGCAGTGACCTTTGCACTAAGTCCAGCAGCACACGGAGAACAGTGAGGCTTTTAACTGTCACAGTAGGCTTTCTCTCTCCATAATGTGAGTTTACTGTCAGCTGCAGTAGTGCTTTTGTTATGAGGTTTCTTCCTGTGGAACCACTGTTCTGCTAAAGCTCCATGTTCTCCTCAGCATTTCTTGCTGGCGTGAGTCTCTGTTTCTTAGTATTCCTTTCAGAAAGACTTTTGAATCTGTCTTGTGTGCTCATTTGTTTTGTAAAGATATATTCTGACTAAATTGCTTATTTAAGCTATTTCTATGCTTTTTATTAAATTTGGTCTGCTGTTTCCAGATTGATTTCATTTTCATCTATATTTCATTATTACATTGTCATTCTTAATGTCTTTACAAGAATGAAACAGTAATTACAAAATGTTTTCATCTCTCTTTTTTTCGACGCCTTTCTATTTTACGTCTAGGTACTTTGTAGAGCGCAAAAACAAATGCCTTGTGCACACAGATGTGCACTGGAGAGGCCGGGAAGTTAAATATATAGCTTACCTCTTATAGAGTGAGGTGTGCAGCTGCTCTTCCTGGAATGCCAGGAATGATGTGCTTTTACAATCTTTGCTCTCTGATGAGACATATTTTGTCAGTATCCCCCAGAATTTACTTATCTCAGACCCTTTTCTCCTAAATCTTGAGCACTGCTTTTAGACCATAAAACCCATTCTTGTAAGTGATGTCACTGTGCTTTACAACAGCCTGACTTTTATGTTATCTTTTATGTTTTCATAATGCCTGACTCTCACAGGCATTATGCTTACTTCAGTCAAAATCCCTAGACCAAAACTTGGGCACTATCTCTGAGTCTTCTGAAAGAAGCCAGATGAGCTTTGTAAAGAATCACAATGTAAACATGTCTTAAATTGTTGTACATTTGGGGATGAGTTGTTTACCTGAATACTTTTTTGCAAAAATTGTGCTGTGCTTAAAAATGGCCAAAGTAAGATGATCTGGCCAGACTCTGGACTCTGAGTGGGCTGAGCTGCATCCTGATGGGTTTGGTTGCTGTTGTTGCTTTTTCCATGCCCACTGTAAAGTCTGCAGGAGAATCACTATGGTACTTAAGGTATTATTGCCACTCTCTTTTTTTGAAGATTTATTGTACAGTTATTTGTATTTCTTAAAATAGGGCCATCCACTATTTTTAAGAATACACATAACTGAAAAATACACAGTATTTTAATAATTACATACAATTCATCCAATTAGCTTAACTGTTTCCATTTCAACGGTATATAAGTAAACAAATGTTGGCCCAAGGCATCAATATGCATCAGGGTCAACTAGTGAGCCAGCCTGGGCTCACAGCCTTCACCACCACTTTCTGCAGAAGGCGGTGAGCTCCCCGCCTCAGGAGGTCCCACATCACAGGGCAACGGCCATCATTAGGGATGCTATAAAGACGACATTAAGTATCTAGGTGTCTGTCAACTCTGCTATCAGCTGCAGTAAAGAAAGCATAGCTGGCCCTCTACTGCTTCTGAGGTCACATCCTAGTGAGAACATGCACGTGATTCTCTTTCTTTGAGACACTAGCTGCAGAGAGGCCTGTGTATAGGGTTGCAAAAATACCAAGATCTCAATCCTACCAGGGTCCCTGCAGCTCCCAAGCCATGGTTCCTAAAAGAGTCAGACGGCAGAGGTAGGGAGATCCCAACAGAGAGGACAGAACAGGTCAGCCCAGAGTTTGAACCCTGGAGACACTCTCTCCAGGAAACTCCAAATCACTCTGGAGAGCCACTGTGTTCCCTAAAGGCACATGAAGAGAGTTTCCACGAGTCTCAACAATTACTGTGAGTTGGATCTGACTGAAGACCTGGGAGAATGATGTTCAAGAGACGATATAACATGGTGGTAAGGTCCCAACCTTCTGCTAAGATCTATTTGGCGGCAGTTTGGGAGATCCCTATTCCTCAGGCTCCTCCAGGACAGAACTTTTTGTTGCTTCTGCTCATGGGCCAGAAACTGGGAGCTCATTGTTTCAAACCATCCCATTCTCATCTTCTCCCTCCAAACACAGCACCAAGATGCTCCTCTGAGCAGGTCTAGAGTAGCTGCTTGAAAAGTTTCACTTGTGGAACAGGAGTGAAGGTGATGGGGCTAGGATGTCCGATGACAATGTCTGCTTACTTCTAGGTAGGTCTGAGAATGAGAAAGAGAAAAAGAGTGAGAGTGAGAGAAAGAGTGAGAGAAAGAAAGAGAACTGAGTACTTATGACAGTATAGTGGTGTGGTTAATTTAAGGGTAGGGTCGAATGATGTTTATTATTAGCCCTATAGTTATTGCCACGGTATCATTTAACACGCTATTACAATCAATATAGATACAGACACCTGATAGATTTTGGAGTAGCCTTATTCCCCCTGGGGCATTGCAGATATTATTACCTCTTAAGCTATCTTTACCTACCAAGGCCCCATCCCACACCATCTGCTCTAATAATTTTTATGTGGACTACTTCCCATGCATAATTCCATAAATAGCTGCTTATTCTCTCATCTGGGCTGTTTTCCTCCATCCTTGTCAGCCACGTGCTTCCTTCCACACTAACCCACTGTCGCCTTTTCATCCTCTTTCCTGATCTCTCCTGTCCCCAATGCCTCTGAACCTTGGCCACCCTTCCCCATCCACCTTGCCCAAGATGTGTCAGCATTTTATTGGTCAAACAGAGAGGCAAAGTTTACAACCATCATTTGAGGTGCTTGAGTGTCTGCTGGAAAAAAAAAAAAAAAAAAAACAGTAAGCAGACTTCGGGGTGGGAAAGCAATTAACATGAGAATATGTTAATTCATGGTGCCTCACCAACCCCCACCAGCAAGAGAGCAGCAGCAGCAGATCCACCACCATGACTTTCCTTCCCCCCCGAAAAGTCCCACAAGGCCAGCAGGATCGTCGTGTCCTGTTAATGAATCATTTACTAGGTGAAATGACTCACCAACAGTCACACAGGTTAGATAGGTCACACAGCCTGACCTCAGTTCTGAAGATCCAACAGACAAAAAAGGCAGATTGACAGAATTCCTGCTCTGACCACACTTGGGCTTTGTCTGTGAACACAGGATTGGGAAGGGGCAGTTGTGATTTGGTTCCCCCAGTCCAGGCAATTTTCACTCTGAAATGTGTTGCATGTTTGTTGTGTGTCATGAGCATGTGGAGGACAGTCATGCTAATGCAGGGTCTTCAGCGAGGAACTGCAAAGATGTGCCTGCTCTGATATCTGGAGCTTGTCAGTGGGCCCTTTGTGGGTCAGAGTGGACCTCTTAAGGAGCGGGACCACTACAGAAGTCTGCAAAGCATGTTTTTTTGGTCTTGTCTCTTGTACTCAGACGACAAAGGCAGCCAATTGGTCATCTGTCCTTGGAAAATTGTCCTCAGTACCACAGCTCATGTCAAAGTCTGAGTGCTCTCCAGGGTGTGTGTCGGTGGCAAGCTGCGTGTGAGCCCGATGCCTCCAGGACACTCAGGCCGGTTCTGGTTGATGCGGCTCCCTGTCTTCTCCCCAACAGTAAAAGCTTCAGTTTGCTTCTTGCCTGGCTTCCTGCAGAAGCATCTCTCCCTCCAGACAGCACTCTAACATCTGCTCCATGGACCTCCATGCCCTAGCCCCTATGCCCACAAACTACTCTCCTCTCCTGTAGTTTTGGTTTCTCTGTTGATTATAATATAACAACCATTTCTCATTTTGGGTTGCAACTTTTCCTTATATTCTTGAACTCTATTATTTTTTTCAATAATTATATAATTTTTTGCAGTGAACTATCCATCAGAATGTTCCCACATTTACTAGTCACTTAGTGTATTATACTTAAGTATTTTTATTTCTACTAAATAAAGGGTTGAATATCTCTCTTCAGAAAGGGCTAGCGGGAACTATATCCAGGGCGCTAATTTGTGAATAGCAAGTCACTGAGCACTGGCCAAACCCTAAGAGACAAACACACACTTCTTTTCCACGCTGATTTCTTTTTAGTCCTTAGCCTTGTCTGCACCCTGAGCCTTGGTGGGCTAATGTTACTGTTGACTGTCTGAATTTCTGCCGTTGAGGCTTTCTCCGCAATGGGACACTTGGACGTCATCTATGAGTTAGAGCGAATGAGCTGGGAGAAACTCTGCCATGTATGCAATCCCACCT
>NW_026595981.1:133234-135483 GCF_907164565.1 Psammomys obesus
TGGAGCAGGCAAAGTTGATGGCGTGAGACCTTTGAGAAAACAGAAGAAGAATGAGATTAGGCTTGGTACATGGATACATTTTCCCCTTGGGAGCAAAGGGACAAGATAGAGGCAGACACATGAGAATGACATGAGTCACAACATGTTAAGAAATGGTCTTTTATGGGGTAAGACTCAATGGCTCATTTAGGATTTGGGACCAGCCCTGTGGGTATCCTGATGAGCTGTGGGAGCGGCAGAGGTGGGGATGGACTTAGATAGGTAACAGGGATGCTTGTGAAGAGTGACAGCTCTGCTTGGGATCTGGCTTCAACAGCTCTAATCTCATCGGTGTGGTTTTTCCTCTCCCTTTAGGCAGCTCTGGGAAAAGAAGGTAGAAGAACGGAAGGGTGGCATATTTGGAGAAGAGGACATAATCAGCCCAGTGTTTGGAAGGCAGATATGAGGGTGGCATAACTGGATGATTACCGGAGATACAATGAAGCTAGAATCCACCATGCATTGTGAGTTGAAGATGAGGTTTACAGGAAATTATTGACCTGAGTGAACAACGTTAGCTAATTAAGTGATGTTAGCCAAAGATCATCCAGGCTGTTCTGATTGCTCTCACCTGAATTTTTCTTGCACTGATCCTGTCTCACTTGACATGGTACAGGGCCCTGGACCTCTCACCGCCTGTGAATATAAACTATTCACTTTACACTTCTCAACAAAGAATCTTATCTCTGTTTCTTAGCGTCCATGAAATATCTTGAGCCATCACCAACAGGTAATATCTTCATTTGGAATCCAATTTGTAATCACAAAACTGGTATTAAAGTGCCAGTACATCTATGAAGGCAAAGACCCATGTGCATTTAGGAACTAGAATATTATTTCATATTTGGTCCAGTTTTTCTGTTTGATTTGTTTTTTAGACAATATATCTCTGTGTAGGCCAAGTGGGTTTGTGTGTGTGTGTGTACATGTGTGTATGTGAGTATATGTGTGTGAGTGCATGTGTACGCATATGTATGTGTGTGCATGTATATGTATGTATATGTGAATGTATATGCATATGGATGTATGTATGTGAGAGCATGTGTGTGTATGTATGTGTATATATGTATATGTGTGAGTGTGTGGGTCTGTGTGTGTGTGTGTGTGTTTGTTTGTTGGCAACCTCTCCTGTACTGGGAATCTAGTATCACAGGCTCATCTCATTATGTGACTGTATCATCCCATTCAGCTTCTTCAACATTTCCAAAATGTTAGTACTAGAGTGTGGAGAAAGCTCCCAACTAGAACACAAAAGTGGATTGGCTAGAACTCAGTTATATAATTCACATGGGAAATGTATTTGAAGTTACTGGTCAAGAAAAAGATAGTAGCATCAATATGACCAAGCAGGCAGTAGTCTCTGTCCTAATTAATGTCTGAAGAGCAAAAGATAGGGGAAATTCGAGAAGACTGGTGAATCAGTTAAGGAAATACAACATTTCCAGTAAAAAACCATGATAATCTAGCCTACTAAAGCTTATAAGTTATAAGAACATTGAGACAACAGAAATCGAGTGGAGAGTTTATAAAGTGGTTGTGGTAGCAAAAGAAATAGCTAAGAATAGGAGGAGAAGATGTGACAGAAAGCGCAACATTGTGTACAATTGAGAGGCTGCCAAAGAAAATGTAAGGAGACAGAAAAGGCCGACTCTGTCAATAGGCGGCCTGGGAGAAACATTCACTGGGCTTTTGTTGGCAGGACCTGAACTCAGTGATCCTAACGACTCACAGTCTTCCCATCCCACTGTCCACTCTGTATGGGCTGGAGTTCAAGATAACTCTGTGTTTTGTCAAAGAAACAACGATAAATTCTAGGCTAGTTTTTGCAAGAGGACGTCTGAAGTGAAGTACATGACAGAGCATTCCAAATGGCTGTCTTTCCATATGACGGTTAGTTAGACAAGTGTGGTCTGGCCTCACCCTGAAACTGTTAGGCTCTTAGAAATGAAGACTATGAACAAACAAGAAATAATCCATATTTGTCCCATGTTAATGATTTCTCTCTGAGGATAAACTATGAATCTACATCACGCAATGTGAACTTTATGAAATAATCAGATCTTAGATGGTGGTGTGGTGGTGTTGGTAGAGGAAATGAAGGCTTCTCATTATAGAGCCCTTCCTTCTTTTTTTTCCAAAAATCCAGTGAGGTTTATTGGCTGGAGATAGATAGATAGATAGATAGATAGATAGATAGATAGATAGATAGA
>NW_026595981.1:135493-154918 GCF_907164565.1 Psammomys obesus
AGATAGATAGATAGATAGATAGATAGATAGATAGATAGATAGATAGATAGATATAGAAAGACATAGTGGGGGGAGGGGGCACCCGACAGAGAGAGAGAGGAGAGAAGGGAAGAGCAAAAGAGCAAGAGGAGGGGGGAGTGGCCGACAGGTCACTATGTTCCTGGCCCAGATGATGTCATAGGACATAGGTACTGACATAGGATGCTGTCAGGACCCTGAAGGTCCCTAAGGGAAGGCCAGCTGAATTGCCTGCACAACATAACATTCCTCCCTTTTTGTTTAATGAAAAATGAGGAGCTTGGGCTACTTCTCACTAAAGCAAGTTAAAGTATATAAATGAAGGTTCATTGGAAGCAGCTCTTGGTCACCATGCAAAGGGATGAGAGAGAGAGAGAGGAAAAAAGTAAGATCTCCAAAACATCCAGATTACATGGTGAGGAGAAGAGGAAGTTCCTCCCTGAAAAGTTCAGGGTAGAGGGTGGGGTTGCCAGCCATGCCCAGCAGATAGGAACTGAGGAATGCTCGGAGAACCTGGAGCTGTTGGTCACAGGCCTGAAACACACTATTTCAGCTTTTTGTTGAGAATAAGTGGATCACAGGTGAAGAAATCAATCATCTTTAGCTATTTCCTGCTCACACTAGGGCGGTGATAGGGAGGTGAGCCCTTATTTCTTAGCATGATTAGTTTTTATAGATAAATGATCATTTGCACCATTGATCAAGAGGGATTTCCCCAAATTGTGTGACTCTGAATTCCATGGACTCAGATGTAGAGAGCCAACTGCTGGAGTGGCAATATATAGATAAGAATTACACTGATGGCTCTGGATTCGTGTCTGATTTCATGCTGAAGGAACCATGAGAGAAGAAAATGAGTCTTCTACCACAGATTTCACTCTCCTGGGAGTCACCAGGCAGCAGGAGCAGGAATATTTCTTCTTCATCCTCTTCCTGTTCATTTACCCCATCACAGTGGTTGGAAACACGCTCATCATCCTAGCCATTCACTCTGACATTCGCCTTCATAACCCCATGTACTTTTTCCTTGCCAACCTCTCCCTTGTGGACATCTTCTTCTCCTCTGTAACTGTCCCCAAGATGCTGGCCAACCATCTCCTGGGTAGCAACACCATCTCCTTTGGGGGATGTCTGGCACAAATGTATTTCATGATATCATTGGGAAACACAGACAGCTATATCCTAGCTGCAATGGCTTATGACCGAGCTGTGGCCATCAGCCGCCCCCTTCATTATGCAACAGTTATGAGTCCATGGGCTTGTGTCCTGCTGGTTGCTGGGTCCTGGGTGATTGGAAATGCCAATGCACTGCCCCACACCCTGCTCACAGCTAGATTGTCCTTCTGTGGCAATAAGGATGTGGCCAACTTCTACTGTGACATTACCCCTTTGCTCCAGCTGTCCTGCTCTGACATCCGCTTCAATGTGAAGATGATGTACCTCGGGGTGGGGGTTTTCTCTGTGCCACTGCTGTGCATCATCATCTCCTATGCCCGGGTCTTTTCCACAGTCTTGCTGGCTCCTTCCACCAAGAGCTCCCTCAAGGCCTTGTCCACCTGTGGCTCTCACCTGACGGTGGTGTCTTTGTATTATGGGACAGTCATGGGCATGTATTTCCGGCCCCTGACCAGTTACAGTCTGCAGCATGCATTGATAACTGTGATGTACACAGCAGTGACCCCAATGCTGAACCCTTTCATCTACAGCCTGAGGAACCGGGACATGAAGGCTGCTCTGAGAAGGCTCTTCCACCGCACCTCCTCCTCAGCACCCATGTGAGACCACACACTGTAAGCATTGTGGTCCCCAGTCAGAAGCACTAGGAAATCCAGCTTCAATGGCACCCCGCCAGGAGATGCCTGTTGCCTTTCCAGCTTGAAATTCCTCCCCTCAGGAGCCTTCTGATGGTCTGAGGAGGCACCAGATTTCAACGCATTTCTGCTCCTTTAGACAGAGTGCAGCACAAGGCTCTGGGTTCAATTCTCACTGTCCTTCAGAGCAGAGTTGGGAATGTCTCCGCATTGAGTCTAACATGTCCAAATAAGACTAATACTATCTGCCCTGCCTATGTCACAGGCTGTGGTCACAATAGCTCATGTTTCAAAAACTGTACATCACTGTGTGCTATTTTTTTCTAACTGCTATATTTATCACCTCTGCTAGCCTGCAAGACTTCACAATGTTGGCCATGTAACCTGCATCCAATAAACGTGAATGGGGCGGTGTGCATGAATTAAAATATTCATTTCAAAGTTTAATCTGATCATGTTCAGAGATTGCCAGGCTGGACATAATTTAGGTATTTTTAAAATAAATTTATTCATTTTTCATCCCAATCACAGCCTCCTCCCTCCTTTCTTCTCCATCCCACCCTTCCACCATCTTCCCCTTTTCCTCCTCCCATTCTTCTCAAGAAAGGGGAGCCCCCCTTACAAACCCACTCTGGTCACCAAGTCACCAGGCAAGACAGCCCAGCTGGGGGAAAGTGATCCAAAAGCAGGCAACTGAGATCATGTTAGATACGACCCATGCTCCCCTTGTTGCTAGGCGACCCACATGAGGACCAACCTGCCTGTCAGTTACATATGTGTCATGGGCCTACGTCCAGTTCATGAATGCTCTTTAGTTGGTGCTTCAGTCTCTGTAAGCCCCTATGAACCTAGGTTACTTGACACTGTTGGTTTATATCTTTTTTATTTTGTTTTGGTTCTTGAAGCATGGTCTCATAAGTAGCACAGGGTTTATCTTTTGAACTCTATCTTCTCCCTCCATCTTCTAAGAAATGGGACTGTAGAAATTTGTCATCATATCAATTTCTCCATCCTAAAATATTTAAAGAAACTGTGCCAGGAATGTGTTTCTGTGCTACTTTCATAATTAACTAGACTGTCTCTAATGGTACTCTTACCAAAGTCTTACTCAGATGATAACAACTAATAGAATTGTTATCATTTAATCAACAAAGTTCTTACATGATTACAATAAGAAAATGCTAGCTTGAATCAGTTTAATCTGAAATGATGTAAGCAAACACTTGGGTTCCACAAAATAAGTGAAGCAGAAAGAACAGCACAGAAAATAATGTGGACATCTTCCTCCAATGTGGCCCAAAGAAGGTGAGGCTACAGTTCCACTATCTGCCCTGATCACACAGATGACCTTCCCCAGGACAGGGCAGTTAATTCAGGGGTCACTAGAGAATTGCGGTGGCACCCTAGTGTGCCATCAGTTGATTCTCCTTTGAGAAAATGAGAAAGCTTTCTTCAAAATATTGATAACTATTCATCAGTCTCATCTCCAAGCACGGTAACACCATGAAGTAATAGACGGAGCACATCTTCTAATAGCTGCTTTAAAAAATATAAAATCATCATCTTCTATAGGTGATTCATACTGTCAAAACCTTGTCTATGGATGATAAAACATGGTGTATGTCATGTTTTCAGGACTCCAGTGCACCAAGGCTGGGAGCCTCCACAGTGATCAACGGATCTGGTTATGAGTGAAAACAAATGTGAGTGAATGACCAACTAACAGGAAAGGAAGGTGTTTTGTTTAGGGAATTCCAGGACAGGGTGATGAAAATGCTCCACAAGGAGGAGGGTCTTTGTTTGGATCCCCAGAACTCCTGTGAAAAAGCTGGGGATAGCCACATCCTTCGGAATCCCAGAACTGAGAGTGTGTGGCTGGGAGGATTCTTGGGAATGGCTGACCAATCAGTCTAGCAAATTAGTGAGCTCCGGGATCAATGAGAGAGCTCGTCTTAAATAAGGTGGAAAGCGATTGAAGAAAACACCAGATGTTGACCTCTGGCCCTCAATCATGATGAAATGTGTACCTATACACAAGTGCATACATACACATAAACACCCAAAAATAAATTATTAATAAATTTCAAAGTGATATATTGAAATATGTCTCACCTAGTTACTACTTAGCAAAATTGTGGCAAGCTGAATCTTAGAACAAATCAAAGTGTATTCTGTTTTTATGGGTCAACCTGACAAAGTCAAATGAAACTAAATATATTTTTTGTAGAAATATAGTAAGTGCCAAAGAGAAAATCACAGAAAAGAGGTGAGAATGTCTGGGCTTTTAGGACAGCTCCAAACCCTGGCGAATAAGCTCACAACTGCACGATTTTCTGTTGCAGAGTTAGCCCTTCCCTCATTATCTAAAAGAATCTCAAGGGGAGCTAGAGAGATGACTCAGAGGCTGAGAGCACTGGTTGCTCTTCCAGAGGTCCTGAGTGACCACATGGCGGCTCGCAGCCATCTATAATGAGATCTGGTGCCCTCTTCTGGTGCACAGACATACATGCAGGCAGAACACTATATACATAATAAATAAGTCTTCAAGAAAAGGACCTGTAGGGATGTTTATGGATGTCATTACAAACAAACTGTTGAGGTTATCTCTGAAGTCACTCAGGCATCTTCCCTGCTGCTGTCAATCATACTGTCCTGGAGGAGTGATATTACTAGGATCACTGTCCTACTCTCCCAGGGCTCAGTTCAGTTCAGAAAAGACAATTGCATTGGTTACTTTTCTCATTGCTGTAACAAAGTGTCTGGAAAAAAAAAAACTATATAAAAAAGGAAAAGTTGATTTGTGTTCACAAGGAAGACAGAGCATCAGAAGTGTGAGGTCACATTTCGTTCACAGTCAAGAAGCAGAAAGCGATGACAGCTGGTGCTCAGCTTGCTTTCTCCCTTTTCATCCAGTCTGCAGCCTCTGCCCATGATCTCTCAACAAGCCCACTAGACCCCACCCTGCGTGAGTAAGTAATAAAAGCTGAGTCCCTTTCTGACAAGCCACCCTGTAAAGAAAGCTCAGATTGGTGAGCTTCAAAGATTCTGAGACCAGACCAACTGCCTGGAAGAAGGGGAAACGGCCCAGCGGCCTAGAAGAGGTTTAGACTGGACTCACTTGGGAAGGACACTGTAAGCTGTTAGCTGCCTGCAGGCTGCGCATTGTGCTCCTGGTTCCCAGTCTTTCTGAGCTGTCAGCCATGCTGGGGTGGGCTTTGGTACTGGAGCTGTCTTTCAGTCATTTCTGCACCTGTAAGTTGCTCCTCACCCACATTCCTGTAAGTAACCCCAATAAACTTTATTGGTCACTGTTGGTATAATGTTGTGGAATGTATACAATTTACCCTTGTTCATTCAAATGCTGATTTCTCTACACCACTGTCTGATTTCAATCTGGACATTACATTGTAATGCTTATTCTAAGCACAACCTGTCTCAAGTTTGTGCAAACATGCCACCATTTGTTCTCTGTATTGTCAATAAAACAACAAGCCAGTGCTATGCAATGGAGAGAATAGGGTGGGACATCCTGGTCCAGAGGGGAAGAGAAGGAAATAAATGGGAAGAGAGGAGAACGAAGATCAACAAAACAGGACTTGTAACCATCAAGAGAGATGATCTAGACCTAAGATATGACTAAAAACAAATATAATATGGGAAATCTTGTAAGACCTGGGGTCTCACAGCTCAAGAGTTCAAGATCGCGCCCTTCCCAGAAACTCCCCCAGACCAAGACTCGTTGCAAAAGCAAGAGGTTTAATTTAACCATTGCGCAATGGGGTCACCCCTGCTGGTCAGCAAAGAGTGGCCCCGGGAGACAAAGGCTTTAGGTTTTTAAAAGAAATATTGCGGGAAATTTGAAGTTGCAGTTTTGGCAATTTAGGATTGGATGAGGAAGCTATAAAGGAAGATAATTGGTTAGTCTTAGGTGCTCAAGCTTGGCCAGTCCTGCCAAGTGTGGATGCAGCTGCAATTGAAGGTGGGGGTGGTTAGCTCATCCTTGAAGATTTGGCTAGAGGTCAGGAGCTACTCAGAAGAAGGATTGAGGCCATCTGGGTTCGTTGCTAAGAAACACTATCTTAAAGAAAGGGTCTGGTTGTTCTTTTTGCTGAGTGAAGGTCATTGCTTGCTTGCTTTTTTTTTTATATCTGTCCTCACAGATAGGGTCACATTCCTCCATTCTCTGGAAAGGTACTAAGAGGCTTTAGCTTAACCTGAACCTAAAACTCAAAACTATAGGCTTTAGAAGACATATAGGTTACAAAGTTACCTTAACACTTTCAATCTGAATGACAGGAAGCTATATGAACTTGGAAGTTTAGAATGAAATAACTATTGCCCAGCATCATGCTCTAGGTTAAATAAATAAATCCTAGTCTCTGTATTATAATTTGGTTATACAACTGGTTTAGTGTGGCAGCCTTTTTGGAGTTAATGGCAAATTTGGAGTTAATGGCATCTGAGCAGTGGAATTCTACCTCTTGGCTTTGGCTATTTTCCAAAGTCCAGTTTCTCATAAACTGACCTTGGTGGTCCTACAGCGGACTGCTCTGACCCTGAGAAACTCTGTACAACCATAGTAACCAGACAGCAGGCTCTGTGTAACCTTGAGTGAGCTCTCCTATGTTTTGACCAAGTAAAGTTCCTATGTGAGAAACTGCTTGTACTTTTTTGCCTACTTAAGTGTTAACCTGACGTCCATTAAATCAACACCTGGATCAGCATGTAGACTTGGTGTCCTTCTCTGTGTTGCCCTGTCTCTCTCTCTCTCTCTCCAAGCCCTCTCTCAGGTGGTATTCAGGTGTCACTGCTGGCCGGTGACAGTTTAGGAATAACCACTGCTTAACTAAAAGATAAATCAATAGTAAATATTAATAATCCACAACAAAGTGGGAGGAGTCAGAGAGCAGAAATCAGCAGGAGAGGACTTGGAACCACAAGGAGAGATGAACTGGACCTAAGATATGACTAAAAGCAACTATAATGAGTGAAATCTGAATGGTAGGAAACTATGCGGGCTTGGAGATTTAGGATGGAGTAACTATTGCCCAGCATTGTGCTTTAGGTTAATTAAATAAATTCTTGTCTCTGTGTGGTGATTTGGGTGCACAACTGGTTTAGGAATGCCACTGTTTAACTAAAAGATAAATCAATAGTAAATATTAATAATCAACAGCAAATGGCGGATTTACAGTAAGCTAGCAAGAGCTTACATAGAAAGTAAAACTATAGAGCAGTTTTGTAATTCTGTCCTTAAAAACAAAGAAAAGGCAGTTCCTAACTAGGAGCTCACAGGTTCCTGTTTAGACAGACCCCCTGCAGAGCAGCAAGGCCTCCAGCAGGTTGCAGAAAAACAAAAATTGATACATACAAACCCCAGAGAGACAGTTTCTTTAGGTAGAGGAAAAAAGTGGCCCTTTAACAGGGAAGCTTCTCAAAGCCAGAGTTTGCTAGCTAAGGAAGAAAGCAAAATCCCTTTGAGAAGGAATTCTTGCCGGTCTGAGGAACAAACATTTGTAGACCCATTAACTTCCCAGAGTGAGGAAGAGGTCAGCATCCAGTGAGGGAGGCACAAAAAATCTCTCTCCCTGGAAGCAGGAGCCAGAGACAGAGAAGCCTCAAGCATCTGAACTGCTAAGGTCTAGAAGGGAAGTTGGGTCTAAGAAAATAAAGTCCTTAGGGAAAGGTTTTGAGATTTAAAAAGATACTTTTCTATGTTAAAAATGGAGGAAGACACAGTGACACAGTGCTTCTGGGTACCCTTTGAGTTTATTTCTCTTTGCATACAAATGATTTTTTCACTGATACCAGTTTTGTATATCCTCTTTGGGAAAGATTAGGATAAGAAAGACTTAGAGAAAGAAGAGACTGAGAAAATAGATGCTGAATTAAAGGCCATAGAACAGAGGTTGGGGGAATCTTTGAATCAAAATAGAGAGCCTTCAGAGCAATCCAATCTGGAACTTACACTACCACCAAAAGAGCTGGTTCCACAGAGGCTTGAAGATATTGCAAATGGTCTCACAGCTCAGGAGTTCAAGATCGCGCCCTTCCCAGAAACTCCCCCAGACCAAGACTCATTGCAAAAGCAAGAGGTTTATTAACCATTGTGCAATGGGGTCACCCCTGCCAGTCAGCAAAGAGTGGCACTGGGAGACAAAGGCCTTTAGTTTTTTAAAAGAAAAATTGCGGGAAATTTGAAGTTGCAGTTTTGGCAATTTAGGATTGGATGAGGAAGCTATAAAGGAAGATAATTGGTTAGTCTTAGGTGCTCAAGCTTGGCCAGTCCTGCCAAGTGTGGATGTAGCTGCAATTGAAGGTGGGGGTGATTAGCTCATCCTTTGGCTGGAGGTCAGGAGCTACTCAAAAGTCTGGGTTCTTTGCTAAGAAACACTATCTCAAAGACAAGGGTCTGGTTGTTCTTTTTGCTGAGTGAAGGTCATTGCTTGCTTGCCTTTTTTTTTTTTTTTTTTTTTTTTCTGTCCTCACAGATAGGGTCACATTTTTCCATTCTCTGGAAAGGTACTAAGAGGCTTTAGCTTAACCTGAACCTAAAACTCAAAACTATAGGCTTTAGAAGACATACAGGTTACAAAGTTAGTCTAACCCTTTCAGCAGCCCATTGAGATGCTGGAAAGAAAGTCTTCAGCTATAGCCAACTTGGTCAGACTGGAGATTGTGTGTGTATTGTTGAGGTTCAATTACTAGATGAAGGACTATATGCTAACGTAGAAATGCAGATCCTATTTAGTGTTGTCTTGGAACAAGGTCATACAGTGGCTGTTGTGCTCCATTTTACAGAGTTTGGAGAACAGAAATACATGCACCATGCCATGGATTCATATTCAGAATTCCAGTGGACTTTTGCCTTAAATTCTGGAGAGCATGTGCCGAAGGTTACACATCTGTTAGAGATGGTGAATGTTTGGAGATGCCCTTGCAAATGGGGCTGATAGTGCTTCAGCATGTATAACCATTGGAATTCAACAATATTTTAGACCTGACATGAAACCTGTTACAGATATAAAATATAATCCTACAGGTCAAACAATTATGAAAATATCTAACAATAATTTTTAAACGATGGAAATAAAACATAAGGGAAATGTAAGATTTCCCCAAAATAGATTAAATAATGATTTATCAATTTGAAAATGTTTAACTAAGGTAAGTATCACACCTGCTAAGACACAGTGGACTTTAGAAAGGACTGAATTAGAGCAGCATATAAAGGTCCTAATTCCAAAATGGAGAACAGGGAATATATTGTGCTGGGGAAGAGGTTTTGCATATGTTCATACAGGAGAAGAAAAATTATGGGTTCCTTCAAAACTAATAAAAATCAGATATGACAGAGGAAGACCACCAGAAGATCTTGGCCACACACAAGAAGAGAGAAATCAAGAAGACTAAAGAGAACATGATCCCTTCACGTGGGAACAACTCTAAAACTGACTGAGACATAAAATATGTGTCTAGCCAGAATTTCAACAACACATGGCCAATAAATCCTTGGCTATAATATCCTCAAAATGTATTATTCCACTCTTCTACTTGGCATAGATAAAAATTGACTTACAGTTTAGTTTCATCCTGAACATCTCATACATTCATAATTTTAGAACTGTATAATGCTTGTGAGAAATTATATGCTTGTAGAACAAAAGGACCAGACACCGTAGATGCTGGATCACAAATGACAGAATTCATCCTTCCAGCATGCTGAGAAGTTGACACATCTGTTCCAGCATCTTGCATGTTCCAGCATTCTGCTTGTTCCTGCCTCAACTGCTTCAATTGCTGCTTCTCATCAAAGCCTGCTCCCAAGAGAGCTTTGAAGAAAGCTACTAATCTCAACTGGTCCAGCATTTTAGACGGTTCCAAACAGGACTTCTATTAAGCCTAAAATTTCTCAACATTCAAAGACTGGACCACAAATGTTAATGCTTCTTTAATTATCTATTTTTTCCCAATTTCCCTTGGGCCCCCTAACAGGATTTCAAAATGTCAGCTAGGAAAAATTCATGAGAACAATGTCCAATTTCCTTTAAGGGGGGTTGGGTAAATTTTTGGTTGTTTTCTGGGGCTATGAATGTTTATTGTCATTGAGAGATGGTTCTAAATTATTAATGGTCTTATTCAGAGAGAAAACAAGGTAATACGAATAAGGATAAAAGTTACTTTAGGTATAGAACTCTAAATTTGTCAAGATACGATAATCAAATACTTTCTCCTAAGCTGGCAAATGCACGTGGACTGGACATTGCACATATAAATTTTGCCTAATAGTTTTCATAATTTTATAACTATTATTGTATTGAAAGAAAAGGAGCCTTTTATTTGTTGGTATAATCTTCTTATGGAATTTACACTTGTTCATTCAAATGCTGATTTCTCTACCCCATTATCTGGCTTCAATCCAGACATTGCATTGTGATTTTATTCTAAGCACCACCTGCCTCAAGTTTGCGCAAACATGCCACCATTTGTTCTCTGTATTTTCTCTAAAACAACGAGTCAATGCTATGCAATGGAGAGAATAGGGTGGGACATCCTGGTCCAGAGGGGAAGAGAAGGAAATGAATGGGAAGAGAGGAGAACGGAGATCAACAAAACAGGACTTGTAACCATCAGGAGAGATGAACCAGACCTAAGATATAACTAAAAACAAATATAATACAGGAAATCTGAATGATAGGAAACTATACAAACTTGGAAGGTTTAGAATGGAATAACTATTGCCCAGCATCATGCTCTAGGTTAAATAAATAAATCCTAGTCTCTGTATGATAATTTGGTTATATAGTGGTTAGGAATAACCACTGTTTAACTAAAAGATAAGTCAATAGTAAATATTAATAACCAGAACAGTTATCCCAGAGACTGGGATTTATTTAATTAACCTGGAGCACAATGCTGGGCAATAATTACTCCATCCTAAACTTCCAAGCCCACATAGTTTTCTACCATTCAGATTTCGCCCATTATACTTGCTTTTAGTCAGATCTTAAGTCTCCACATGGTTCAAAGACCTCTCCTGCAAATCTCTCTTCTCCTCTCTCTTCCTTCTCTTCCCCTCTCTGGACCAGGATGCCCACCCTATCCTCTCCATTGCACAGCATTGGGGCTGGTTGTTTAATTGACAATACAGAGAACAAATGGTGGCATGTTTACACAAACTTGAGATGCTTAGAATAAGTATCACAATACAATGTCTGGATTGAAACCAGATAGTGGGGTAGAGAAATCAGCATTTGAATGAACAAGGGTAAATTGTATACATCCAAAAGAACATTATGCCAACATTTCCCTCTTTAAGTCCAATAAAAAGCTCCTTTTTTTTCCAATACAATAATAGTAAAATTTATGAAAACTATTAGATAAGATTTACCTGTGCAATGTCCAGTCCATGTGTATTTAGTGACTTAGGAGAAAGTATTTTATTATCTATCCTATCTTGACAAATTTAGAGTTCTATACCTAAATTAACTGTTATCCTTATTTGTATTACCTATATGAGAACATTTTCTTAAATTCTAAGAACTTAAGCTTAATTGTGGAACTGTAACTCTTTGGTCTTCAACCCCATCAGAGACTTGAGAAGGAATAAAATTAGTTACTGCAGTAAATAAAAAGTGCATGTTAACAACTTCCAAAAAATAAAAAATTGACAGAGACAGTTTGCTGCCTGAACAGTCACCCATAACTCTCTATAATGATGGAGCATCATCTTCAGCCTTCTGGCTCAACATATTTGACAGAACATATGTGAAGCAGGAACTATTTAGTACTCACTTCCCCTGTCTTGGCAGAGTTCAGCAGTTGACTTGTCCTGCATTTAAGCTTGCCCAGTTTTGGCAGATTCTGTCTGTCATGAGGGGAGGGCATTTTCTTTTTGCGCAGGTGGCTCGTTTGCCACATTTGAAGCCATCTCCACATGGAAGTTCTTCGATGTTCATTATCTTCTTAGAGGGAAGTGGGGTGCCGTCAGGAGATGACCTGTCTCATTGTCAAAGAATCTTTAAACTAATAAAGACACTTTTTTAAATTAATTAATTTATTTTTTTAATAAAGACATTTTTAATGCCATATTGTGTAGGTTTCTGAAGTTTTTGAAGACTTACCTACCTTTATGTAATCTATCTGTCTATAAAATCATATCTATCTATTAAACCGAGGATGTATACTCCTGTGATAAATTAGACTAGTGTCTGACATGACTATGAGTTGATTAACTAGCAATTAAGTTGTATTACCTAATACCCTAAGCAGTTTGTAATAGCAGTTTAAAAGTACTGAAAGTAACCTTGACTACAAATATCAATATACTAAAATTTACCAGTGTAATAAAAATAGGCTTATTTTTGCATCACTATACAAAGTCCTACAAAAGAGCTAAAATTAACCTTACTTGAGAATAACAAATAAAACCTTAAGTTGAGTAGATTCAATAATCTACCTTTTTTTTATTATTCCTATAATATATCCCTGTATTCCCCCTTTCTTTCTTTTTAATTCCTTTTCTCCTTATCTAAGAAAGAAAGAGAGAAAAGAAAAAGGAAAAGGAAAAAATCCCTGAGTCTAACCTTGTTTTCTCTCTGAATAAGACCATTAATAATTTAGAACCATCTCCCAATGACAATAAACATTCATAGCCCCAGAAAACAACCAAAAATTTACCCAACCCCCCTTAAAGGAAATTGGACATTGTTCTCATGAATTTTTTCTAGCTGACATTTTGAAATCCTGTTAGGGGGCCCAAGGGAAATTGGGAAAAAATGGATAATTAAAGAAGCATTAACATTTGTGGTCCAGTCTTTGAATGTTGAGAAATTTTAGGCTTAATAGAAGTCCTGTTTGGAACCGTCTAAAATGCTGGACCAGTTGAGATTAGTAGCTTTCTTCAAAGCTCTCTTGGGAGCAGGCTTTGATGAGAAGCAGCAATTGAAGCAGTTGAGGCAGGAACAAGCAGAATGCTGGAACATGCAAGATGCTGGAACAGATGTGTCAACTTCTCAGCATGCTGGAAGGATGAATTCTGTCATTTGTGATCCAGCATCTACGGTGTCTGGTCCTTTTGTTCTACAAGCATATAATTTCTCACAAGCATTATACAGTTCTAAAATTATGAATGTATGAGATGTTCAGGATGAAACTAAACTGTAAATCAATTTTTATCTATGCCAAGTAGAAGAGTGGAATAATACATTTTGAGGATATTATAGCCAAGGATTTATTGGCCATGTGTTGTTGAAATTCTGGCTAGATACATATTTTATGTCTCAGTCAGTTTTAGAGTTGTTCCCACATGAAGGGATCGTCAATATAAGTTACCATTATTACTGAACACACAATCATTATCATGTTGAAATCAAAGCAATGTTGTATAGATCAAAATATCTTTTGGGCTGTTGGGTGCCTGTTATATTAGGCCAAGCTGCTCTCTATCTCCCGAGAGAAGGCCCCCCATTAGAGAGATAAGCTGGTTGCCTTGAGCAGTAGAAAAAGCATGTTTTAAGTAAATTTTATATAAACTTCTTAATTTAGAGTTTAAGCATACCCTAGGCATCTTGTACCTGTTTAGAGGTTTAGGCCTAGGTTTTTATATGTGTTGTAGATATTTTTGTCCTGTCCCCTTTTTTATATAGAATGGGCAGTTATGCCTTTATAGCCAAACTTAATATAAACTCCTTTATATTTTACCTTTAGCATTTAAGCATACCCTAGGCATCTGTGCCAAATTTTTATATTGGTTGTTGGTTTTTTGTTTTATTTTGTTTGCTTGCCTCTTTTTATATGGGATGTACAGTTCTGCCTTTTAAACATATGAATTATATATTTTGAGTTTTTAGGACTTAACTAGGCTGGCATGTACTTTGCCACCTGTAAGCCTCCTGTATCAATTTTGCATCAGGCATGACCAACATTTGTCCCTTTTGAAAATGTCTCATGTTTGAAAGGATAAGCCAGCTTCCAGAGCGGTGTGACACCTTAATTTAGTCAGCATTTAAAAGTTTTTTGACATAGGAGACATGCAGTTTGCATGTTTGTCTCCCAGCCTAATTTTGAGTCCTTATATTGACCAACAGAACGTATTTCTTAAGCCAAAATGCCTTTTTATACCAATTCTGTGGAAGTATCAGTTTTTGAGATTGGCCGGCCTTTTTAGAGCAATGTGACATCATCTCTCTTTACATAAGCCTAAAATTGATGTGAATCCAACCTTTAGATCAGTAAGGACATAACATTATTAAGAAAAAAGAATTTACATGGTAACCTTAAGGAAAATTTTGTCATTTTGAATCTTAGCTGTCTCTGCAAGTGGCTAAACAGCAGGAGTTGCCATCCTGGCTTTTATCATGTAAATTATCCTGATCCGAAATTTAGAGATTTGCCTGTTTCTTTTTATTTTGTGTTGGGATTAAACACATGTGCCTTCACCAACTTGTTCAAATATTTTTTGTCAAATGAATATAATTGTAACTCAAAGCCTTTAAATGAAAATCAAGCAAAGAGACAAGAAAATTTTAAGTTTTGGGTCAGTTGTGCCAATTTACACTGTAACAAACAAAGCCCAGTTGGTTAATTTTCTAATTTAGTTGATGTTTCAGTGAATTGGAGGACCCTTACCAGAAAGAGCTGACAAGTATCTTGCAGACAGAGAGCTTTGAATTTTAGCCATTATTAATCCAATTATTAGGAAGAGTGTCCTTTCTATTGTCTTTAACTAGTATTCCATTCCTTGGCTTTTTCCTCATTTTCTCCTTGAACTTTCTCAGAGAAGGCATGGAGAAGAGCCATCACCATATTTCAACCAGATCCATGGCTATGACA
Source organism: Psammomys obesus (assembly GCF_907164565.1). Lineage (NCBI taxonomy): Eukaryota > Metazoa > Chordata > Mammalia > Rodentia > Muridae > Psammomys > Psammomys obesus. The sequence continues at coordinate 150,157 of NW_026595981.1, forward strand.
ACCAAACAAAACCAAAGGGATCCAAACACCCTCTGCCATGGTATTTTTTTTTTTTTTTAATTTTAGATGCAGTTTTAGGCCAAGCTCTGTCTAGGGATCTGTCAGCCTCCATTTCCTTTCTTTCCAGCCATGGCTGCTGAGCTGAGCTGAGCTGAGCCAGCCACAGTATAAAGAAGCCATGCTATATACCCTCCTGTTAGACTGTAGCAGCAGCCAGGTTAGTTACGTTAAGTCTCAGGTCTGCCCACAGTAGGCTGTCTTTGCTTCTGGGCCTGTTTAAGACTCTCTCTTAAAGAGACAGTTTTTAGATTGTAAATTTGGGTTATATATGTTATGTTAAGGTATGATTTAAATGGTATGAATACTTAGATTAGTTGAGCACCATTTCTTGTTGTTATTAATATTTATTAATGACTTATCTTTTAGTTAAACAGTGGTTATTCCTAAAAATAATTGTATGCCCAAATCACCACACAGAGACTGGGATTTATTTAAATAACCTAGAGCACAGTGCTGGGCAGCAGTTACTCCTTCCTAAACCTCCAAGCCCGCAGTTTCCTCCCGTTCAGATTTCACCCATTATACTTGCTTTTAGTCAGATCTTAGGTCTGGTTCATCCCTCCATGTGGTTTGAATACCTCTCCGATGGATCTCTCTTCTCCTCTCCCTTCTCCTCCCTACTCTGGACCAGGATGTCCCACCCTATCCTTTCCATTGCACAGCATTGGGGCTGGTTGTTTAAGTGACAATATAGAGAACAAATGGTGACATGTTTACACAAACTTGAGACAGGTGATGCTTAGACTAAGCATCACAATACAATGTCTGGATTGAAACCAGATAGTGGGGTAGAGAAATCAGCATTTGAATGAACAAAGGTAAATTGTATACATTCCAAAAGAACTTTATACCAACAAATAACCTACAACAGAGTGGGAGGAGTTGCAGAGCAGAGATCTGCTGGAGAGGACTTGGAACCACAGGAGAGATGAACCAGATCTAAGATCTGACTAAAAGCAAGTATAATGCATAAAATCTGAATGGGAGGAAAGTATTCGGGCTTGGAGGTTTAGGATGGAGTAACTGTTGCCCAGCACTGTGCTCTAGGTTAATTAAATAAATCCCAGTCTCTGTGTGGTGATTTGGGTATACAGCTGGTTCAGGAATAACCACTGTTTAAAAGATAAATAAAGAGTAAATATTATTAATCAACAACAGGTTGCCAACTTGGACTTTGGTGGCATCTGTACTTTGGTCTGTCGTGAGTCCCCTCTCTGGGGCTAATAGATGTATAATAGTAATGCTTGCTGTGCACAAAGAGTCCAGGCACGCGCACCTGCCAAGGGGTCTTCACACCACCCACTGAAGTTACACATCAAACTGCATGGTACCCCTAGCTTCATTTCTCTGGATCTCTCTCCCCTTTCGATGCTCCTCTTCTCCTGAGCCCTCCTACTAAATGGATGGTAAGTCTATTCAGGTTGCTATTGGTTACCATTGCCAATATCTTTCAGGGGCAGTCTTTGTTCTACTTTGTAGGCTTTACAGCCAGGTAGGACTTGCTTTTCTCCCTTGCAGCCACATAACACCATCCCATAATATTCCATAATATTGACTCTCAGGGAGGAGGGTTCCAGGACACTGTACATTTCAAAAAAAAAAAAAAAAAAAAAAGGGAAGGGAGCTAATTTTTTTTTAATGATGAATGACTGAGAACAAAGTGTAATGTCACATACATATGAACATGTCATGATGAAACACATTATTTTGTATGAAATAAACCATAAACATTTCAGGAGGTAAGTTTAACCTGATTTAAACATTACTCAGTGTACAGACGTATTAAATGATTACATGTTACTTTGTTAATATACGTAATTTGTGTTTTCTGATGTGCCAGTTAAAATAAATTGAATTTTTAAAGCTTTTTCATATTCTGGAGAATGTTCATGAACATATTTCCTCATAGATCTTATTCATATCTTAGTGTGTTTGTGATTGAAAAGACATTTTTCAGGACGAAATGTCAATGTCAAAATAAGGATTATCTAAAAATAAATACACATTCAAATTGACTCTATATTTCTCCCAATGCCAGAAACCAATGGCAGAAAATACTAAAAAGAGACTAGAAGTGTGTGTGTGTGTGTGTGTGTGTGTGTTTGCCTGCACACACACATGTATGTGTACTCTAGCATTCATGGGTGCTAACACATGTGGAGAGCAACGTCAGGGAGTCGTCATAGGTCACTCTGACTTCCTTCTTGTCGCAGTCTCTCGCTGAACTTGGAGCCACTAGCTTGGCTAGACTGGCCAGCAGGAGCTGAGGCTGTAGACACACACCTCTGCACTGGCTTTTCGCGTGGATGCAGGGAATGCACTTCCAGGACTTCGTCCCTGACCGGTGGGGACCTCACTGCCTGCACCATCACCTCTGACCACAGTATCAGAGGGTAGAAGCAAAATCTAGAGCTCACCATGATGTTTATCTGGGTGCTTTTCTTCACACCAATCGAAATAGTGTTAATAATCTGTACGCTACATCTGAGAATAATTTGACAAAGAACATGACTTTGAAGACTTGGAAGGAATGCTGGGAAACACTTTCCAATCCTAGTGCCACATAAAGTGAACTCAGTCACAATTAGGTTTTAATGCTATAACTAGAAAATATTTATTTTCATTATTCATTTTTGTACTGCGTATTAATTGTTAAAAGTAAGGGTCTTGTTAGGACTTTTCTACCCATGAGTATGATATACTTTGGTCATATTAACTCTTCAGCTACTCTTTCTCACTTATCCCCTCTCCCCCTTTCCACCCTTAGTAGTGTAAGACCTGGGGTCTCACAGCTCAAGAGTTTAAGATCGCGCCCTTCCCAGAAACTCCCCCAGACCAAGACTCATTGCAAAAGCAAGAGGTTTATTAACCATTGTGCAATGGTTACATCAATGAACCATGAAAGAATTTTAAGTATCTCCAGGTTAGGTGAGTAAACTGTATTTTTGTTCTGAAAACTCCTTTTTATTTAGGGAGTCTCCATTGTAGATATATGGATAAAATACATATATACTTTGATTTGAAAAAAAAAAAAGAAATTCACCAGTATCAAATATTTATTTTTCCTTTAAATAGAAATGGTGCTTATTTGAACTCCACGGGGCCTTTAAGATGGAGGGCTCAGCTGGCAGACATAGGTTACTATGTCCCTGAAGATTTGGCCCACTTCCTGTTTCAACCTGTTTGTCTGCTTCCTCTTCCACACTCATGAACCACCCATGTACTCCTGACCACAGACATACCACTCATGCCACCGTGCCTTCTGAAGCCACTAGCCAAAATAAAGTTTGCTTCATAATTGTTTCTATCAGGTGTTTTGTCATGGCAGTGAGGAAAGTAAGTAACAGACTCGAGTCCAGTCATCTCTGTCCACTACCTGTGAGCTCTGGAAAGCTGATTCATGTGGAGCCAACAATAGGCTGCCATACCTTCTGGCTTCTGCTTGGGCATAGTCAGTGCAGAGCTGCAGGAGAGCTTGAGACAAGGGAAAAAAGCAAGATGAATTCATTCTCTAACTAATCACAGGCTGCTTCATATTTACCTAAATTTCTCTCTCTAGCCAGGCAACCAGCATGGCACAGCTGTTCATAATTCTCCATCTTTCTCTCTCTCTCTGGCTGTGTGTTTTAATTGTCCTCACTTCCAGCCCAGTAGGTCCTAAGCCTTCCTCAGAGTTATCCCTTTAAGATCTCTCTAGATTTCCCTACATTCTAAATTGTAAAGATTGATTGATTCATTGGTATTGTATTGATTGCTTAACTGATTTTTTTGAGACAGGATCTTACTAAATATCTTAGGTCATGCCCCAAGTTCCCAGTTTAGCCACCATTGACCTCAAACTCAAAGTCCTCTTGTCCAGCCTTAGAAGTGCGGAGGACAAAGATTTGTGCCACCACTTCAAGCTTCCTCACCTCCTACAAGACGCCCAAGTCTCTAGTTATTGTATTTTTCTTTAATGTTATAATTAACCAAAAATTCCATTGAGGTAATTAAAACACATAATAATTATGTTAATGACAATAAATCTGTTTGCTGTCATTTTAACAAGATTTTCATGGAGTCTGGTGAGACTTGGAGATATTTTAAATGTGAAAGAAACATGAAGGCACTTACCCAGGTTAGGTTCTTTCAAGATTTGTTAGGATAGGAAAATCATGCCTAGTCTAGTTATCTCTAACCACAATCACAAACTAGTACCTGCATCCAGTTAGTTCACATCCATTAAGACGTATTTATGCTCTTTGCATGTCCATGATTGTAAAGTAATTGCCATATGTTGTCACAGGTCTTGCCAACACATGCGTATAGCCAAACCAAGTAATCAAATACATAAATAAAATGTGCAAATAGTGACCAATAGTCATTAGATTATGAGCGACTGTAACCACACCCTGTGACACAGGTAGAACAGATAAGGTCTACCCAATTTTGTGCATGCTGAGGACAACACCTAGGCTCCCAACTCCATCCTTCTGGTCAGTAGGCTGGTGAGAACTGAGTCCAGAGGCCTTCTGCTGCATTCTGTCCAAAGGAGCAGCAATGCGTTGAAATCAGTGCATTCCATAAGTTGCCTCCTCAAACCATCAGAAGGCTTCCAAGGAAAAGTGTTTCAAGTGGAAAGATGACAGGCTTCTCCTGGCGGGGTGCCATTGAAACTGGATTTCCTAGTGCTTCTGACTGGGGACCACAATGCTTACAGTGT
>NW_026595981.1:179918-183641 GCF_907164565.1 Psammomys obesus
AGCTCCTGTTACCTCCAGGTCCTTCTGTCCTTCCCCCTGCTTTTCTGTAAGACTCCCTGTGCTTCACCCAATGTTTGGCTGTGAGTCTGAGTGTCTGTTATGATCCACTGCTGGATGGAGCCCCTCAGAGGACATCTATGCTAGGCTCCCATCTGAAGTGTCAGAGGTTGGCTCTCTCCTATGCGGTAGGTCTCAGGCTGGGCCAGGTAGTGGTTGCCATATGCTCTGGTTTTATCCCTGCACATCTTATAGGCAGGGTAGATTTTGAGTAAGAGTTTTGGTGGGTGGGTTGGTGTTCCCCTCCCTCCACTAGGAGTCCTGTCTAGTTAGAGGGTGTCCTCTTCAGTCTCCATGACCCCTGCTACTTAGGAGTCTCAGCTAGAGCCACCCCCATAATGCCCAGAAGTCTTCCCTGTCCTAGGCCTCCAGCCCCCTACCCAGATGTAGCTGATGGGCAGCTCAGGTTTCATGTGGGTTTCCTAGTAACGAAAGCAAGAGCTGTCTCTGACATGGACTCTATTGCCTGCTTGTCGATCATTTCCCCCTGGCGGGGCTTAAATAATAATAGCTGATTTTTAATTTTGGTCTCTCAGGACCTGTCTGATCACTTTGATGGCTAGACTAAGCTTAAGATAATTTTTTGGCTAAAGAGCAGATAATTAGATCCACTGTTAGCTCATTGGCCAGTTCATTAGTTAGTTAAAACTACTAGGTACTAGATCTCTTATTTAGAAAAGAAAACAGGTTTGCCTTGCTCACAGGATTCATGTTGGTTGCCTGTGTCTTAAGATAAATAAATGGATAAAAAAATATGGAGTTTATGAGAATATAGGAGTTTAGGTTGTAAAAATCTAGAGAGTGTTGCTATTTGGTCTGGGAAAATGTTTCAGGGTTGATAAATGCAAAAAAAGATTGGAGAGTCTAAGTAGGTGTTTTAAGGTATATAATTATGAGTTATAAAGATATAAAAATAATTTAAAGTATAAGACCTGGGGTCTCACAACTCAGGAGTTCAAGATCGCGCCCTTCCCAGAAACTCCCACAGACCACGATTCGATGCAAAAGCAAGAGGTTTAATTTAACCATTGCACAATGGGGTCACCCCTGCTGGTCAGCAAAGAGTGGCACCGGGAGACAAAGGCCTTAGGTTTTTAAAAGAAAAAGTGTGGAAAATTTGAAGTTGCAGTCTTGGCAATTTAAGATTGGATGACGAAGCTATAAAGTAAGATAATTGGTTAGTCTTAGGTGCTCAAGCTTGGCCAGTCCTGCCAAGTGTGGATGCAGCTGCAATTGAAGGTGGGGGTGGTTAGCTCATCCTTGAAGATTAGGTGCTGCAGGCTCTTGGCTGGAGGTCAGGAGCTACTCAGAAGAAGAATTAGGGCCATCTGGGTTGGTTGCTAAGAAACATTATCTTGAAGACAAGGGTCTGGTCGTTCTTTTTGCTGAGTGAAGGTCATTGCTTGCTTGCTTTTTTAATAACTGTCCTCACAGATAGGGTCACATTTCTCCATTCTCTGGAAAGGTACTGAGAGGCTTTAGCTTAACCTGAACCTAAAACTCAAAACTATAGGCTTTAGAAGACATACAGGTTACAAAGTTAGTCTCCCCCTTTCATTAGCATATTAAAATGGGAGATACTTTAGATTTCTCCCTCCTCTTTGCTACTGTTGTGCTTATGTTATGAAATTTCAGAAGTTCAGAATTTTGGCATTGATCAATAAAGTTCTGATAAGCTGGTGGAGCACTGACTGCTTATTATTCAGTCACCAGCTTGAGATTTTAACATCCTTTGGTTGGCTTCTGGAGATAGACTTAAAGGTGCTTCTTGTCATGTTAAAAACATTTGTTTAATGTGTGTATCTGACCCAAAAGCCATAGCCTTTACTATAGTATTCTTAATATCTGCCATTGCTGAGGTAGACAGGATTTAGGAATATCTTAAACCTATTCCTTCCAGTTGCTTTGTTAAGCAAAATTCTAGCATCCAGGGTTTAGCAGTAAAGTCATTAATGTACTCCTTGTCTAAATGTACAAAAGGTGGCTGAGCTCCTTTGATGGCTGATTACCAACAGGGACCACAGTTAAAGTGTTAGAGTTTCAGACTGTGGACACACTTAAGTTGTTTATAAAGATTATAAAACAAACAGCTAAGAAGAATTGATACTCATTCAGTGTTACACTCAAAATGTTGTTATATTCGATTTGCTGATATGTTACTTTTCTGAGTTTTTTTTTTAATTATATATTTCCTTTTGTGTACTAAAAAAATTCATGAATTTCAGGATGTGACCTGGATCTGGCATAGCTCAAAAGGATCACAGATGAGATTTCCCCTAGTCCTTCCCATTTAATAGACAAATTTTAACTTCTGTCTCCAGTCTGAATTTGTCTCAGCAGATTTTTGCCTGTTTGACTCTGTTCCGGGATCAGCTATGGACTGCAAGCTGAAATCTGGACTTCCTGGAAACTGACATGATTGCTCCCTGCCTCTTTGGGTGGATCAACTAACCAGATGCTTGTGACTGCCCCATTGCCCAGCCTTTGACTGGTATTTCAGCCTCCCTAGCCCCTGATGCCAACGGTCCATTGTCAGCACTGAAGAAGCTCTAGAAGACGGATCTTCATCCCAAAATCCCACCTAGCAGGCTGAAATGCTAAATCAAAAGGGGCTCCCTGACATTAGCTATTATCTTGGGCACCTGCTTAGCTAAAATGGAAACTAGTATTGCAACAACTGGGCTAAAAGCCTAGAGAGACACTAGAGAAAAAGGATAATAGTTCTCCTTGGCTTACTGCCCCTATATCCACCCTGAAGTGACCCCTACTCATTTTGATTTTTATCTTTGGGCCTTGTATTTTAAATTGCTTGATGGCTCTCATGAAAAAATGTTTGGGAGCAATACACTAATGGTACTCAGATCCCACTGTAAAAAGGTAAATGTATAAGATACAAGGGGTCATGTCTGGAAGACCCAAGATTGGGTCTTCAAATGATCATGGGAAAGGGGAAAATGAGAGACCAAAATATTAAAAATCAGCAGTTTTTTTTTATTATTTTTTTATTTAAGGCCTGAACTAGCTGGGTAGAGAAGTCCAGGAATGCCCTGAGGGGAAGAACTGCCTTACTGCATTATTTCCCCACCCACTAGATTTACAGTTGCTAGGAAACTGGCCCATCCCCCTGGGGAGGGATACCAGGTCATTAATGGTCTGGGGACCTTCCTATAGCCAATCAATTCAAAATGCAGCATTTTGACCAATAGATGCTTGCCAGGCAGGAATTGCCCTGCCTTAGGCATGCTGGGAGGGACCAGAATCTTTAAATCACTCAGCTAACCTGAGCACGGGGCTCTCGGCTCTCACCGCTTCAGTGGTGGCAGGTGTGGGCCCAAGCTGCAGCTTGTAACTTACAATAAAAAGAACCTCATATATTTACAGCGGAGTCTGTTTATTCCTGGTCTTTGGGGTTTGTGAACTGGGCAGAACAAGCTGTATCACAAGGCCACAGGGGAAGATGATACGCTCAGTCCTGGTGTGAAAGGGTAAGTTGGGGGTTCCCCTTTTCTGAGGAGTAGGGGAGAAGAGAGAGGAAGAAAGGGAGGGAAGGTGGTACCAGGAGGAGAGGAGAGAGAGAGCTGCAATCAGGATGTAAAGTGAATTAATTAGTTAGCTAGTCAGTTAGTTAGTTAGTTAGTTAGTTAGTTAGTTAGTTAGTTAGTTAGT
>NW_026595981.1:183651-320064 GCF_907164565.1 Psammomys obesus
AGTTAGTTAGTTAGTTAGTTAGTTAGTTAGTTAGTTAGTTAGTTAGTTAGTTAAGTAATTAATTGAAAAGCCTTACAGGAGCTTCAATAGAAGGCTAATGTTTAAACTTTGCCAGGAGCCATGGAAGGCGAGACTGAGGATTTAGTGTTTTGTTTTTTTTTTTCAAGTTCCTGCAACACTGCTGAGTCAGAATTCCTCTGAATGGTTCTTCCAGCCGCCAGTTCTTTCTTTCCCTGCCCTTAACTTTAAGGCATGGTTCTGCGGCATGTTGTTTTGACTGATAGACATAAACAGAGAAGAGGCAATAATTTAAAAGTTCATGCCGTGGAAAACATGAGATACCTTACAAAGCTCTGGTGGTTGGTGCTTACAGCTGCTGACAGTCTGTAGGCTTGAGTACCATGCCCCATGGGAAGCTTTAAGAAGAAAACACCAATGCTCAGGGATCTCACCAAGAAGTCTGAGTGAACTGATGGTGCCCTGGACGGCCGCTTGTGAGGTAGTTCTAATGTCCATCCAGGACTGAGGATCTTTGGTATGTTTGCAACCTGGGAGCTGCAGTTATGGCCTTGCTCCCACCCACCCCCATTGTTTTCCTCTTTACAAAATGTGAAGACCATCATCCCCTCCAGGCTATTTAGAGCTTTCACAGAGGTCTCTCCACAGCAGCTCACAGTGAAGATGGTGACTACCTGTCCTGAAGTTTCAAGAAGGTAGTTGGCATCTCACTGGTCCCTACAATAAAAAGCTATCTTGACAACCAGCCTTAGCAACCATCCCTCCAGTGATGGCTCTACTTCTTGTGCTTGCAGGGGAGACAGCAGGTGGGCAAGAATTTGGATGCAAGTTGGATCTCCAACTTGGCCTTAGAACTCCAATGACACATGAGTTAGGAGGAGATAGAAATATTTTCAGGTCATCTTAACATTGATGAAGTAGGTAACTGAATGATTTGCAAATTGACAACGGATGGCCAACAACAGACATTTGATTGGAGAATAGTTATCTGCTCCTGTTTCCGCTGAGTTTCTTTTTTCTTTCTTTCTTGTTTCATTTTCTCTTGTCCTCTCAAATTCAGTCTAGCATTATGTCATGACCCCAGATTTCCTACCTTCTTGTTCATACTGTTTTTGATGACCCCAATGGCCTTTCTCAATTCTGCATATTCATACAACCTAAGACTTGACTCAAATGTAGAATCCATCCTGAAAACCTTCCCTCTGAACAGTTTCTCTCTGCTGGCTCCCTCTCCTAAATGCCCACTACACATAACCTCCTGGAGCTGTTCCTTCTAGCTTAGTTGAGAGAAAAACATGTTTGATTCACTTTGTCAATAGCAAAACTCTTTGTAATATCTTATTAAACAAACAAGCTAGTGATTAAAACTTGTGTAAGCATCTAAAGAAAGAGAAGGCATCAGTGTGAGCAAGGCAGAATCTGGAAGACTTTCTGAATACACTGCAACTTGAGCTAGACTCCTGTGGTTTAGCATGTTTTTAAGGGGGTGGAAGGTGAGTTCCAGGTACAGGATTGTTGCAGAGACTCTTCGTGTTAATGAGACCATTTGGTCGGTAGCATTCTATATGCAGATTGCCTCCAGATAGTCTATATTGGGAGGAACCCACCTTACAGTTGAGTGTAAGAAAAGCAACAAATGGCCCTGTAGCCCTGTGAATATGCAGCTCACATAATGCCAATGGGATTCTGAAAGGACTTTTGATTCACATTAGATGCCTTTAGGGTCCCATGAAGTCACCTAAGTCCCATGAGGAGCCCTCCTGTCAGGCTCCTCTGAGCAGGGACAGCTCCCCCTAGGAACTCCAAAAGATGAATATCCCTTCTTACTCTCAGTGATGAAAAGTTCAACAAGCAAAGCTTCTAGGGTGTCTGATGCAGAGGAGGAAGGAACAAGCCTCAGCCAATCCCCACATACTCTTTTTAAAAATTGATTTATTCACTTTACATCCTGATTGCAGCCCCCTGCCTCTCAGCCCCCTACACTTGAAAACCCCTCCTCCCCATCCTCCTCCTCCTTCTCCTCAGAGAAGGAAGTGGTCCTCCCTGGGTACCAGCCTGCCTTGGAACATTAAGTCGCTACAGAACTAGGTGTGTTGTGCCAAGTCTCACAGACCCCAAAGGCTACCAAGGAGCAGATTCTAATGCAAATGTAGTGGGATCTTTTTATTACAAGCTCGGGCTTGGGCCCACACCGTCATCTCCACAGCGGTCGAGTGCAGAGGTTTATGTTTAGAGTTACAGCAAGGTAAATTGGGAATTCCAGCCAGACAGTTTTATGATTGATTGTCCAGAGGAAATTGTTTGCTCGGAGGGCCAAGCCAAACCATAATTGTTTCACTCATCCTATTGTAAAGAACACCTGGGTTAAGTTCCAGGTGTTCACTGATTAGCCATTGCTAGGGATGATGGTTAAACATTACTGGGTTTTCTCCATGTTATTCCTTGGGTAGGGGTCTCCATTGTCTTCTTTCTGAAATGGATGACCTATGACCTAGTTCCTGGGACTAGTGGCTTTTGGAGTGAGGGTGGGTTAGGCCTGGCTCTTTCAGGTGCATCCTCTCCCACTGAGGCCAGATAAGTCAGTCCAGTGAGGGGAATGAGATCCAAAGGTAGGCATCAAAGTCAGAAAGGGCCCCTGCTCCAGTTGTTGGGGAATCCACATAAAGACCAAGTTACATATGTGCTGAGGACCAAAGCCCAGTCCATGCATTCTCTTTGGTTGGTGGTTCAGTCCCTGTGAGGCCCCATGGCCCAGGTTAGTTGACTCTGTAGGTCTTCTTGTGCAGTCCTCGACCCATCTGGCTCCCTCAACCTTTCCCCCAACTCCTCCATGTGACTTCCAGAGCTCTGTCTTAATGTTTGGCTTTAGGTCTCTTCATCAGTTTCCATCAGCTAATGGATGAAGCCTCTCAGTGGAATTATGCTAGGTTCTTGACTATACCCAAAGCAGAGTAACATTTATAGTGTCAGGGATTGCTTCTTTCCCATGGGATGGGTCTCAAGTAGGACCAGTCTTTTTTTTTTTTTTTTTTTTTTTTTTTCCTTTTCAGTTCCTTCCATCTTTGCTCCATCTTTGTCCACATCTTGTAGGCAGGAGAAGTTTTGGGTCGAAGGTTTTGTGGGTGTGTTGGTATCCTTATCCCTCCACTGGAAGTCCTGCCTGGCCACAGAAGGCAGCCACTTAAGGCTCCATACCACCCTCTGCTGGAAGTCTCGGCTTTGGGTGGCCTCCATAGACTTCCTAGGCCTCCTCCATTCCAAGTCTCCGGCAAATCCCAGAGATGTTCTCCACCTCCGATTTCCATTTTCTCCCCAGGCCTTCTCTCAAAACCCTTTCCCTATGCCTAATCCCCATCCGTGCTCTCCTCTCCATCCCCTCTCCTACCCAGTTCCCTCTATCCAACCACCTCCAATGCCTATTTTATTTCTCTTTCTAAGTGGAATTCTATCACCCTCGTTTAAGCCCTCCTTGTAACTTAGCTTCTTCGGGTCTATGGATTTTAGCATGGTTATCCCTTACTTTATGGCTAATATCCACTTATAAGTTAGTACACACCATGCATGTCTTTTAGGGCATGGATTACCTCACTCGGGATGACTTTTTTCTAGTTCCATCCATTTTCCTGAAAATTTCAAGATATCCTTGTTTTTGATAGCTGAGTAGTATTCTGTTGTGTAAACGTACTACATTTCTTTATCCATTCTTTGATTGAGGGGTTGTTTCTAGTTTCTGGCTATTGTTAATAAAGCTGCTATGAGCATGGCTGACCAAGTGTCCTTGTGGTATGGTAGAGCATCTTTTGGGTATATGCCCAGGAGTGGTATAGCTGGGTCTTGAAATAGAACTATTCCCAGTTTTCTGAGAAACCACCAGATTGATTTCCATGGTGGTTGTACAAGTTTGCACTCCCACCAGCAATGGAGAACTGTTTCCCTTTCTCCACATCCTCTCCAGCATGTGCTATCTTTTGAGTCTTTTTTCATAGTCATTCTAACAGCTATAAGATGGAATCTCAGGGACATGTAATCCCTACATACTCTTAAACACCACAAGTAATAAAATTCATAAGAAAAAAGAGGTCAAGGAAAAGGAGCCAGAAAAGGAGCCAGTTTAGCTAACGTTTACTGCTTCCTGGGTTCTTTCTTCCACCCTTCTTCACCCCTTTTCTTCCATCTGTTCAGCCCCCTAACACTAGATTGGAGAGAGAAGGAGCCTCTGAGCCATTGTGCTGGCTCTTCCCTTAAGTGAATTCTTCCAGGAGCATTATTCCATCATGTATGACATGGTGTTTGAGGTCATGATGGCAGAAGTCCTTTCTCTGTTTTATAAGAGCCAAGGACCTGTGAGCATACCCATCTGGAATGGACATCGAGCCAGCGAGACTTCACTGGAAGAAGAGGAGATGCTGCATAGACTCTGCTCTCCAACCAGAGAGCAGGGGAGGGGCTGCATGACTGGGGTATAAGTGAAGGGAGGGGGGAGCTGTTATCTCCCTTGTCACAGCAATGTCATTTTCTGAGGACTCAGAAGTTGGCCCTCCTATTTAAAAAAAAAAAAAAAAGCAGAAAGATTAAAATAAAACATCTCAGTCCTTAACACAGTCACAATGTCTCACACTTTCATGCTTCAGTCTAATGTAGGACAGATAATGCTGTCCCACTGAGTCACTGCAGCCCAGAGCATGTGACTATGTCTTCATTGACTCCCTGGAGGCAGAGGAACAGTTTGGAGACTAGAATGGGGCTTCCCATGGAGATATTTTCTTTCTCAGATGTCACCCCAGGGCCTTTGAGGAATGGGGAGCCCACTTTCAGACTTAACTTGAACCTGAGAACAAAAAGAGGCCCTGGGAGGGAGGCAGGAGTAGAGGAAAGTCTTTTTTAGACTCAGCTCCCTAATGAGTCCAAAGGAATGTAGTACTTTTCTCCAGAGGCCTTGTCAGAGCAGAAACTGGGAGGGTGGCTTGGGATCTGAAAATTATTCTGGAAGTGGCGGGGTGGTCTGGAAGTAGTGGTGTGGGTAAAGAGGAAGGCAATATGCTGATGATTCAGGGGGGATAAAACTAATACATAAGAGATAAAAGATTTGTGTTTCCCACTGTATGTGGTCCAGTAGTAACCAGTTATGACAGCCCTGAAGTCATGGTGTTAAAATACAAGGCCATGGCTGATGGAAGTCAATGAAAATGAGGGTTGTAGTGGCAGCAAGTCAGGGTGCCAGGAGCCAACAGAGCCGGAGGCTTCGAAAAGCTTCTCCTCCAGGGCCTTCGGGAAGAACTGTCCTTGCTAATGCCTTTACACTAACTTTATTGGACTTATTTCAGACTTTCAGTCTCCAGAAGGATGAAGTAATAGATATCTGTGGTTTTAAAGCATTTGGTGCATAGAAATGTGTTTCAGCAGCAGTAGGGAGCTGGCATCTTGTCTGGACATGAGAATTCCTCTAGTTCCTGGAAGAAATGTAAGAACAAGTTCTGACCTAGGCATGAGGCTAGATGTGGTGACACAGACAGATTTACCTGATATGGGAGAACTTTCCTCACTTTAGAACTGGCTGTCCTTGCAAAAATGCTTGGACTAGGTCTTAATGAACCACTGAGGTGTGAGTGGACACGCAGGCAGGATGATGATGGTGGTCACCTTAGAGCAGCACTCAGGAAAAAGCCAGAAGGCTAAGGGAGCAGAGAATTTACATTAATCCTGTGACTCACCAGAAAAACCAACTCTACCCTTTGGAGCCAAATTTAAGGCAAACATTAATTAAATATTAAATACTGACCAAGAGATGGACTTTGGTTAGGACCATTCTGAACATATTAAAGAATTTTATCATTTACAAGATCACTATTAACTTGCATTTTGAAATTATCCTTAACAGGTAAAAATAATTTAGTAGCTTTCATAAGAATAGGACTTTACATTTCCTCCCTGTTAAGTTTAAATTTAAAATAACAAATTTAAATTGAAGCTCTTTTAGTATCAAAATAAAACTTTTTAATCTATAAACACAGACTGGAAACTCTCTGACATTTTTAATGTTGTAAACCTCTAAAACTTTTTAAAAGAAGTTTAAAATCTCTCAGTTGTGTGTAATATCAAAATAAAGTACCTTTTGCAAAAGTGAAAACATAGAGCACAACCATAATTTTCAGATGGCAAAACCAAACCTGAAAAGTGTGAACAATTTAATGTCTCTAAAATCAATACCAAGTGAGTTGTTTTTATATTACAAAATTTGGCTGTCAGCAAGGTACTGTTAGGGTCTGGAACTCACTGAAGAAAACACCCCAGAATCGAATAGCATGCAAACAGCAAAGAGCATTTTATTCTGCAAAAATCCAGTGCGCTGGGGTCGCCGCCGATGCAAAGCAAAATGGCAAAGAACCCCAAATTGAGCTCACAGGTTTCTTTTATAAGTACTCAGGGGGAATTTCAGGGTGGGTTAGGTAATCTAAAGTATGATTGGAGTATTCAAACTTACAAGCTCAGGCTAAATAAATAAATAAAACCACAGGCAATTTCTGAGGTGGTCAGCAAACCCTTGGGCTGGCCATGAGTTTAGCCACCTTACCTTTCCTGCCAGAGGGTCCAGCAGAGGGTCCGGCAGAGGGTCCAGGATTAGGCAGCCTGTGATTGGCTGCCCATTTTCTGTGGGTTTTTTTTTTTCCCCAGTAAATGTTAACTCACTTCAGGGAAATGGAAACTTAGGCCTGCTCCTGTTGACAGTGAACTGAGGCCTGTTGTGGAGTAAGCCCAGATCTTTTGTTAGAATAAACTGGGGTCTCAAGTGGGGCTTTCATTTCAATCAGGGTCTCACAGTACGTTCTTGCATACGAACGCATGAAGGTACAGCTTTATTGTCTCATTAAACAAGCACTGTTTTAAATTCTATTCTTTATATGATTTTAAGACAGGACAGATCATATAAAGCATGTCAGAATGACAGTGAAGCAAAGACTTCACCTTCTTCATCCCATACATAGCCAAGACAGCAACCAGCCACGTGATGTTAATATCCCAGGACAGAATCATGCCATATGCATTAGGTTTATCTAAGCATAGATTTTTAATTATCAAACCTGAGTTACTAGTTTTAAATCAACCTTTTGTTATAGATATTACAAGAGTTTTGACCATATTTATTAATGTAGAAGCCAATAATCCTTTTAGCTTCTGACCTTGGACTTTAAAAGCATGCTGGGGTTTATAAAGGGTGAGCCATAACACCATTTCAGAGCCAACGATAAAATTGAACAGCATAAAACAATTTTTAATATTATCCATATCTAAATAACATTTAATCCCTCTTATATTAAATCCAGTGGCTAGAAAACCCAGAGGTGAATTCTGAGTCCAGACAGCTGGTGGCTGGAAAAAGAAACAACATTTATTCATGTATTCAAGACCAGTCAGGCCATGTCGTTCGTACATAAAAAACAGACAGTATACGGGCAAGGAAGTGACAGATTCACCCAGACATTGAGCTGGAACCGCACTGTGCTGTTGGCTCACAAATTTGCTGGCTCAGCTTTGCTGCTAGCTAGGTACAGGGGAGGGGAGGGGCAAGTCAGTACCTCAGGCCATGTGCATCCATGCCTTACAGCCACACATCAGAACACACAAAGAAAGATCAGATACATCAGACAAGGCAACAACATTTAACAATTGGATTTCTCTGCTTCAGAGGCTCACCGCTCCTTCTTGTACAACATAGATGTTAGGAACCCAGCAAATGGCAAGGCCATTCCAAGTCATCCCCAGCAATCCAAATCCATGTTAGGCCTCTCCAAAGCCTCAGCTTTGGCTCCCAAATCAGGGACTACCCTGGGTGGGTTCTAGGCATTGGAACCCTGCTGATAGTGCCAAGGTGCTGGGCCATTCCGACATCTTGGCCTCCTAGTGTCACCAACGCATCTCCAAAGTTCCAAGGCAGATCAGAAAATAGCTGATGGCTCTGGCTGAACTTGAGATTACCCAGTAATAACCCAGGGCTATGGGTAGTCTCCCTATTGCCCTAAGCAAAGGGTTTTTTCAGCTTTGTCAAGCCATCTTCGTCCCTAAACTAGGAATTCACAGAACCAAATGACTTACCTGGAGGAAGTTTTCCTCCATAAAAGAAAAAGAAAAGAAAAGAAAACAAAACAAAACAAAAACCCCACCTCCTTCTTGTTTCCTTCGAGTGTAGCCATTCACCTCGGGAGTCCACACAGTGGAAAGCATTTCCGGGGTCCCTTGGGTCAGCTGGGTCAGCCATCTCAGGGTGCACCCTGGGAAGCTCACCTCTCCCACATCCCAGCGTAAAGAGCAAATTTGGGGAGGAGCTATTTCCCTGGAGCCTCCATATGTTAACCTTGTGACTCACCAGAAAAACCAACTCCACCATTTTGAAAATAACGTAAAGCAAACATTTATTAATATTAAATACTGACCAAGAGGTGGACTTCTGTAAGGACCATCCCTGGGGACTGGCGGGTGGGATTACAGGTCAATTTTGGTCACTGCACTTACATGAGAGCAAAGGAATCTTTGCTTAAATTTTCTTGGAAGTTTCAGAGGACATTCCTGTAGCGAGGAAATGGAGGGCTAAAGGGAACAGAATATTCCAGAAGCTCAGCACTAGTGGCCTTGTAAGCTTTAATTTGCTTTCCTCTGATGGCTGATGGTATTGCATATCTACCCAGTATTTGGGTATCCCCCTTGTAAAATATCTGACCCCCTTCTTTTGGCCTCCTATTGCAATTGTAAGAGGAACAAAATATCCATCTGGCATTTGAACCCTATCTATGGCTTTTTAGAAGTGTAAGAACATTTCCATCTGGCACCACTGAGCTGTGAAATTCCTATAGGATTTGCTGGTTTTCCAAGTACATGCTGGTTATCAAGCATATGTCTCTGACAGAAAGGCTCTCTGGGATGACAGCTCTGATCTTAGACAGTATTTTGTCTTTTGCTGTTTACCATACACATTTTATAGACGACCAGGCTTATATTTTACTGTGATGAGAAAGTTGTAATCAATCGAGATAAAAGTTAGACTACACACAAAACTATGCTCTAAACACATCAAATACTTGGTTTGAGAAGTCCTAAAAGATCCCACTGACAGATACAGTCGATACAGCGCTTGACTGGAGAAGTCCTTTTATTATGAGCTTGACACAAAACAAAGATAAATTTTATGAAAATATGACACTCGGCTTGGGTAGCGAGGGCTCTAAAACTTAAAGAAAAATTCAAAATTGGGGATGATGTGTATGGGGTAGGTGTCAAATGTACCATCTTGAAACATGAACAGTGTCTCCCGATCACTGCAAAGATTATACCCTGTACATCAGTACCACAGCCTCGTAGCCAGTGAATATGTACGATTTTTAACTTACCGAATAAGTTTCATTTAATTAATAATGAAGCAAAATTTTAAAAGGTAAACAAAATAACCAAAGGGGCAAGCACCCCACTCCCTAAAAAGCTGATATCAGGTGCAAAGGCAACCCCAGTTCCCAAAAGGCAGTGGATAGCCCCACAATGACAGTGTTGGCTCGACTCAAGTCGGACAACAGAGAAAGCAGCATTCCTCAAGAGTCTGTGAAATGGGTTTCTGCCCGCCAGACAGGGCCATTTCCCTTACATACCAAAGCCCATGCCAGGCTCCAGACACCTCCAGGCCCTGCTCACACCTGCTACGCATTTCAGAGTCCACACTAGCAGGCTGGTCCTCCTTTCCTCCTCCACCCTAAAGTCCCAGGCTGCCACTGTCCACAGGCTTCCCTCCCCTTGGCTACTTGTCCTCCTCAGAGTACACGTGATCTTCCCACTTCCCACTTCTCTAGCCTCGGCCATCTTCAGGCCGCTTTTTTTCTCTCTTCTCTGGAATTGTCCAGATGCAGCTGGCGGTTCTCTTTCCCTTATCTACAATAAAAGCCAGCTTCTCCCTAGCCGTGCACTGGCTGGCTTCTCCCTAGCCATGCAGTGGTCAGTTTGGCGGATTCTTTACTGCATCTTTGCTTACACCAGAGCACACAGTTTGCATAAAGGAAATAAAATTTTTAATTAACATTTACCTATCTTTTATCTATCTACCTACCTCATATCCACCCATCCATCTATGTATAGATAACTAACCACTGTTATAAAGGAATTCAAATTAGAGAGTAACATGATGTCGGGTTTAATTGTTAAGGACAAAAGACACATTTATAACACCTGGAGACATCAAAGATGTATATAAACAAGCATTCTTTACACTGCCAATCAAGATGAAAAAGTGATGCATATGTTTTATTTTTGGCAAAAGGAAAGACAAAATACTTACCAAAGTTTAAATCTGTCTTTGTATGTCCTTTAGCACATGTATGTCCTTATGCAAATGCACCCACACTTATTCCTTGTAGGACTTTAACCACTGGAGGTAATAGGATATGCATGGAAACACAGAGAAATACTAATCTCAGAATTGTTAACAATTACAAAGCAAAAAATATAAACGTGTTGGAGAAGTAGATCACAGTTAGTATGTAAAGTGAAATATTTTACAGATTTTGAAATGGATAAGAAGGGCTTGTAGATTGATTTAGAGAGCTGCATTACGTGAAAGAGGAAAGTTGGTTGCAAAGCAATGTGGCATTTTGAATCTGTGGGTGTGCATGGTAGGGGGAAGGCATTGTTGTGACTCAGGTGGAAAAAGGCAGTGGTGACATCCTGTGCCACCTGAGCTTTTATAACACGATGTGTTTCATGGCTAATGACGAATTTAAATTGTGAAGAGATTTCTAATTTGGAATAAAAATTAGCAGGACATAGACTTCAAAGGAAAAGAAGGCTTCCAAATATTCAAGAAACCCCTGTGATCTATGTGGGTAAACAGTGAGGTGGGGTCAAGGCCCAAAGTGCTTCTTTGGGATACTGACCCAGCTGCTGTTTCACCCTAGTGATGGTGTCAGGCAAGTCACTGGGCAAGTCGCCCCTTGAAGCATGGAATGGATGGCCAGATGGAGGAAAGGCCTGAGGCTCAGGGGTCTTGGAGGCAAACAGGCTGTTGCTGTTAATGTGGTGGTGAGAGTGATGGCTGAAGAAGCAGCCATTCCCTGCACTAATAGAGTGAGAATCTTTCCAGATACTTAGACTAACAGAACCAGACAGTGTTGGTGGTGAGAGAGAGCCCTGAAGATTGCTTTGTCCCTCCTGCCAAGCTCAAGTCAAGGGAGGGTAAGAATTTGCTTGAGGTCAAGAACCTGGTGGACAGCAGGGGATGTGATGTGAGGCCTCTGGAGGCTTTTCCAGACCCTGGTTGGAAGCTCAGTGTTTGTATCCTTAAGTCTGAAGTCTGTCCGATGAGTCAAAAGGATCAAGAAAGCTCCATGTTTCCTCTGTCTTTTGACGGTGATAGTAGGCAAGAATCAAAAGGAAGGAATGTGAACCTGGTGTTGGTGACAGTCTTTGTTGGATACATACCCAGTACACCCCCTCACCGTGCAGTATTTCCTCGCCTGGCAGACCTTCTTCCTGGATAGGTTCCTCTCTGTCTAGAGAAACGGGCAGCCGAGCCCTCAGGCACTCTAGCACACTTGCAAAACTTAGGACATTGTTTTCTTAGGACAGAGGATGACTACACTAATGGCTCCAGGGCTTCCAGGAAGTGGTTACTGCTGGACCACACAGAACAGGAAGCCCAAATCATCCGTTCTGACATATAACTTTTATCTCTCTCAAATCTGTCAACAGCTTCTTGGTATCTTTCCTATTTTTTGCCTTCTTTCTCATCTCCTATTTTATCCCACTGGCCCATGTCATCCTCTCCAATGCTTCTATTATTTCTTCTTAACCTTTTCTTGATCTTATATCTTGATTTCTCCTTATTTTCCCATTGTTTGTTTGCATTTTCCCACAAATTCTCTACCTCCAATCTGTTCCCCTTCCCTTTGTCTCTCCCTCCCTTTTTTCTGTCTCTTAGCCCATCCCTCCAGTGTGCCCACCCACATCAGATGTCATAGAGAAGTTCAGTCATAGAATCACATCAAAAGGGAGTGTCAGAGAAATTAACTGGAGAAATATCAGCGAGCCAGCAGCACTGTCAAGAATAGAGGAGGAAAAAAATAACAAAAAAAATAATTTAAAAAAAATAAAAAAAGGAATAGAGGAGGAGTGTGGCCTGCGTTCACACATGGAGTTGTAGCTTGGAGGGTTAAAGATGAAGAGTGAATTTAGAGAGAAAATAACATTGAGTAGAGCGGGGGAGGCTGAATGTTTAAATGTTTAGATTATAAATTCTTATCTTTCAAAAATGTGAAAACATGAGAATTATAAGAGAGGGAAACATTTTGCATCATCACATTTCTCACATGTGGATAAAGTTTTACCATTTACAATCAGATCTGTGAGCTGCACACAGACACCAAGTTCTCTAGAATTACTAGGGAAGAGCAAGTGTCCTCCGTGTTTCCTCTGAATCCTATAAGAGTTTAGTGAGAGGAATGATCCATTTCACCCAAGAGTTAGGTTACATAGACAGACCAACTATATCTGAACTTGAGAAATAAATAAACTCCGGGGGGAGGGTAAACAGAGCCTAAAGGTAGAATGCATCAAAAAGCAGATCTAGGAAAACCTATGTACTTATCATCTATACCTGGATAGGACTTCTTTAGATGACAATACTCATCATCCCTTAAATTAAGTTCCAAGATGGAAAGAGTTCCGAAAAAAAATTGTTCCAGTGTTTGACACAACAGGACTTTCCGATTTCCAATGTTAGTCTTAAAGTGAGTATGTGGAAAGAGCCTTGAGACCACCTCAAGCTGCTGGCCTCCTCCCTGTGAGAGCCCTCCACAAAGCTGCCTGCACGTCAGGGTTCCTGAGGCTGTAGATGAGTGGGTTCAGCATGGGGTTGATGACAGTGTTGAAGATTCCAACAGCTTTATCCTTATCTGAAAGTTTGATGGAACCAAGTCTCATGTAGTTAAAGATGCCTGAGCCATAAAATATGGCAACCACACTGAGGTGAGAGCCACAGGTGGAAAAGGCTTTCTTCCTGCCCTCAGCAGAGCGGATTCGCAGAACTGCAGCTGCCACGTGGATGTAAGAGGTGACAATGAGTGCCATGGGGGTTCCTGCCATTATGAAACCCACTGCAAAAAGCAGCAGCTCATTGAGCTGGGTGCTGGAGCAGGAGAGCTGGAAGAGCTGTGGAAGGTCGCAGTAGAAGTGGTTGATCACGTTGGGGCCACAGAAGTTGAGTGTGGATATGGCCACAGTGTGGGTCAGTGCATTGCTGAAGGCACAAGCCCACGATGTGGCCACCAAGATCCTCTGGACTGTGTGGTTCATGCGGGTGCTATAGGTGAGGGGCTGGCAGATGGCCAGGAAGCGGTCATAAGCCATGGCTGTCAACAGGAAGCAGTCAACCCCAACCAAGAGATGGAAGAAGAAGAGCTGTGTGAGGCAGGCTCCATATGGAACTATACGCTTGTGGGACAAGAGACGAACCAACATGGAGGGAATGGTGACGCTGATGCACCCCACATCCAGCACAGACAGATTCCCCAGGAAGAAGTACATGGGGGTGTGGAGTTTGGGTTCCACCAGGACAGCGGCCAGGATGCTGAGGTTGCCCCCAACTGTGAGCAGGTAAGCCAAGAGGAAGAGTATGAAGACAACTGGCCACAGCTCTGGTGTCTCCACCAAGCCCAACAGGATGAACTCAGTAACAGTTGTCCCATTGGCTCTAGCCTTTGGCTGCATGAGTTCCTTTAAAGAAACATGCAAGGGGAAGACTCTCAGTGAATTAGGTAAATTTGAATCATAGCGACTGGAAAACATAGAATCAGAATACTTAAAAGAGAAACCCACGTAATCCCTCCCTTTCCTCTCTCCAAATGATGTAATTATATAATAATCTCAAAAATAATAGAAATCATTTGAAAGTGTAACCTGTTGTTGAGGTATCACCCTTAAAGAAGCTGGGGGTGCTTGAGTGTCAATATGTTTGTAATATGTATCAGATCAATTGCCTAATGCGCACACAATTCACAGGCCAAATCCACTCTTCATTCTAAAGAAAAAAAAAAAAAAAAACAGGTTTCGCTGCTGAGGCATAGTAAGGTTTGCTAGAGGAAAACTCTATCCATGGAGAATGAGGACAAAGAAAAGTGTCAACATTATATTTAATTTTTATTAATTAATATATTTATTTTACATCCTAGTTGCTGCCTCCTCCTCTCCTCTTCGTCCCAACCCTCATTCCCCCACCTCTGTCCCCACTCCCCTTTGAAGGGGAGCCCCCCCCCTTCCGTGGGTATCAACCCACCCTGTCATATCAAGCAGGACTAAGCACATCCCCTCCCACTGAGGCCAGACAAGGCAGCCCAGCTATGGGAAAGAGATCCAGAGAGAGGCAACAGACTCAGAGACAGCCTCTGCTGCAATTCTTAGGAGACCCAAACAAAGAACAAGCTGCACATCTGCTACATATTTGGTTGGTGGTTCAGTCTATGTGAGCACCATGGACCCAGGTCTTGAGAAATAGAAAAAATAAAGTTTGTATGTTGGAAAGAAATGGATTGTATGCGAGAAGAGCTGCCAAGACAATAGGAGTTAAGATTTAAGAAGTCCTTGTTTACTTATATGCACCAGTGCACATAGAAAACAGTACTGAAAAATGCACTCACTATCCTTAAGAAACAAAATTCTCATGGTATAATGAGATTGAAACAAGGTGTGTGTGTGTGTGTGTGTGTGTGTGTGTGTGTGTGTGTGTGTGTGTAACACACACAGAGAAAGGGGAGAGGGAAAGAGACTGATTAAAACAAATTTCAATCTTGCCAGTAACTTTTAATAGTGACATTTATTCCCTTGCTTGTTTTTGTTTTCTGCATTGTTTACAGTCGACACAATTTTTAAATGCCATGTAGTGCCTGTGCCTGGAGCTGGTCACGTAAATCTACTGAATCCCACATCAGAGTGAACTAACTGAACAAAAGGGAAACAGAGCTCTCTTTCTCTGCAGCAGCCAATGCCTTTGATGTGGAGTTTTCTTTGGGCATTCTCTGATAACACACAAGATGAGTTACTTGGGAAGCTTGCTCTGGACTAGGCACTACTCTATGGACCGCACATGTAGATAATCAATTTCTTCATCATCACCTTAATTATTGTAATCCATACTTTGTAGGAAGAAAAACATGAACATGCAAAGGCAAGTGACATAGGCAGGGCAGGCTTCAGCCTCCAGAGGCCCTGCTCCTAACTACTGACACTGCCGTTAACCCCAGGGTCTCGAGGACTCAAGGACTTGCCTTTCTTAACTTCTGCCTGGAGCTCTCTGAACCACTCTATGAATCAAAGCTTACCCATAATCCCCATGGTTGGGCTTTTGTGGAATTCAAGGTCTTGCCTTGCAGGAAAAGTAGTTCAAGTTCAAGTGAGCTCCTTAGTGGCTTCAGACCACACCACCCTTTCATCTTGATTTCCTGTATTCTCATCTTTGCTTCTAGCAGCTGCTCTGCATAGAATGCCCTTGCAGTGCCTTATGGCCATGTCTTCATGGCATGGTGCAAATGATGCTACTATGAGGCCTGTGTAACCCCATTTCTGAAAAAGAAACTCTGTCTTAAGGGTAAATGACCTGGGCATGAACTCCCATTTCAAAAAAAGGAGAAAAACCCATAAAAATGTGCTTCGACCACTCACCTCTGGTAATGTTTAACCATCACCCCTAGCAACAGCTAATCAGTGAATACCTGGAGTTTTATTCTTTACAAGAGGTTGAGTAAAACAATTACTGTTTGGCCCTCTGGACACAATCAGTCGTTTTATCACTGATATTTGCTAAATGTCAATCAGTCATAGAACTGCCAAGCTAGAATTCCCAAACCTTGCTATAACCCCAATAAAAACCCTCTCTCCCTGAGCTCTGGGCTCTACACTCAAGAACATGACATCAGTGATGGTGTAGCCCCAAGCTAGAGCTTGTAATAAAGACCCTACTGTGTTTGCATCAGAATCAGCTCCTTAGTGGTCTATGAGGTCTGCGAGACAGGGGCACAACACTATTTTTTGAGCACTGTGCTGACTGGTCTTCAATATTCCTTATGCACTTTGATTATACTTTACATGGTAGTTCCGTTATAGAAATCATTTATTGATTGACCTAGTCACTGCAGTTTAAGTCAAGGGTAAAATCCACATCTTATTTCTCTTTGAGCTCTATATGCGTGGATCCACTGTGTCTGTGCACCACTTCACAAATAAATGAAGGGTTAACAAAAATTGCCAAATGTTTTTTAGGGGGCACTATAAACTTGGAAGAGCTGACTCTGAAAGGGCTTTGAAGGGAGGATGATAAGAGTTGAATGAGAAGCACAGGTTTTTGTGCAGTTGGATTGACTGAGTAGAGCATGTAGTCCTGGTAACCCACATGCTCAAAAAGGCCTTTCAACATGAACTTTACAGACCATTTCTATAGTCAGAACACTTAACACTTTGAAAAAAAGAAAACCCAGTCATACCATGGCACAGAATGGTATCTGATTCTTTGATCTCAACCATCAGGAGACTAAGGGTGTACAATCAGCTACCAGCACCATCCAGGATGTCTGTAGTTGATGGGCTCTTAAGAGGATCATCACTGGTGAGGACCATCTCTGATAATGACCTCACTTGCAGAAGACTTCCCATCTAAAACAAGTCTGTTTTGCTTTTGAGACACTAATCAACATCTCTGTAAATCAGGGAGGTCAGCTCTCTGAGAAACAGCTAAAGTCCCTTTCTGGTGACTTACAGGCCATGAAAACTCACCTGGTGATGGCACAGGGAACAGTCCTGTTTCGTGGGGAAGGATACGAAACACACAAACTCATTCAGCTTCAGTGAAAGCAAAAAAGGGACTATATATGTATATACAAAGAGAGAGAAACAAGACAAAGAAAGGCTGAGGCATCTCTGTCCTGGGGATTTTCTATAATAACATCGCAACTTGGGACTTCAAAATTAGTCCCAAGAAATTGGAGGAGGGTTGGATACAGGCAAGGTCAGGTCAAAAATAGAAGCCCTAGTAAACACTGCCACAATGAGGCAGTGAAGCTTCACATCACAACGGGGATCCAGGATTCTTCCCATGTCTTTGTTCTCATCTTCATGTTGTCTACAGGCACAGCAGAAAGAGGACACAAGCTCAGTTTAACTGACAAGGCCATAAAGGGCTGCTGTCTGCTGTCCCAAAGTCACTCAGGGGATTAGAGGTGGAGCCAGGGCTGAACTGGGTCTTGAGGCTGAGAAAACAGCTCCTTTACATGCCTGCCACAAACAGGATTTGAGGACTGAGAGAGGCTGACTTCTAAGCTAATGGCTGAAGAGAAAAGTTTCTTTGTGTCTGGGGATGAAGGAGAAACCCAAAAAAGGAGACTAATCAGAAGGAGGCCCACCAAACCACACCAAATCCTCAAGAATTAAATGTATTCCCACCTCCAACCTTGTTAGTGAGGGCCAGAGGGACTGTATCTTGGGATTCCTGTAGAGATCCTAAGAGAGGCCATGGATGCACTGTGCTGGGAAAACAGGAAGTTGAGTAAGGCAAAGCTGTTCCTATTGTGGGTTTCAGGCCAGGCCCTTTGAGGCTGGGAGCCTTAGTGATAGCGAGGATGAAAGAGGGAATTGGAGCAGCTGTGCAATACAAACTTCATACTCTTCAGCTCTTTCAGACAACTGATTAGCTGCCTAAACCCCAGAGGTAGTACGTGCTCTGTGGGATGGAGAGACTTGTCCTCCATTTCTTAGCAACTGCTTATCCCCTTTGGGCCTCTGCTTTCCTGTCTGTAAAATGCACATGATTTCCTTTCTTAGGCTTTATGTGAGAATTTAATTCAACAATACCCACAGAGTTCCTCATAGAGGATAACCAATACTTTTGCTGACTTAAAAAATGGATACTATTTACATGTTTGCTGTACTCACATACCAAGAACTGTACATTGTCTTGACTGAATTCCAGTCAGTCCTTCCAATGATTCTGTCATGTGCCTATATCCCTCACATTTTATATATTAATAAACTGAGTTTCAAAGTGACTCAGTGATTTTCTTATAGTCACACAGGAATCAGAGGGCTAGGCGATTAAATGTTCATTTGTACCATTCTAAGGAACTAGTCTCAACACCTACGTATGGGCCTCCCTGTCTATCTCCTTCTATGAGACCCTTCTATTGACCTTCTATTGACCACACAATGGATTTTTAGATCTATTTTTGTATACAGCCCTGTCTTTTCTGTTTATCTTACCCAATATTTATTTTAAGTATTTAATTCATGAGTTCTATATTTACATCATTCCCACTGCAACTTCCTCCTCCTTAAACCCATCCTGTGCCCTCCCATTCCTTCTCAAAATCTTGACCTTTTCTTTTATTTAAAGATTTATTTGTTTATTATTTACACAGCATTCTGCCTGCATGTGTACCTGGACACCAGATCTTACTATAAATGGTTGTGAGCCACCATGTGGTTGCTGGGAATTGAACTCAGGACTTTAAGAAGAGCAGCCAGTGTTTTAACCTCTGAGCCATCTCTCCAGCCCCCATCTTGACCTTTTCTTTAATTATTATTATACGTATATATAAATACAACCAACTGAGTCCATTTAGTGTTCCATATATATGAGTGTTTCTGGCTGACCACTTGGGATTGGATAACCAAATACAGGCTCATCCTAGGAAAGACTGATTTTCTCCGTCCCTTAGCAGCCATTAGTTGCCTGTAGTTGTTTTTCTAGGTTTAGGACCCGATTAAATCTCCCTTAGCCATTGGGAAGTAAACTGGTGTTACCATTATGAAGGTCTTGTTTAGGCAGCCGTATTGTTAAGATTTTGCTGCTGTACCTTCCTGTTATCTGTAAGAGACACTACCTGACCGCAGACAGCCTGGTCCTACCATTCTCCCAGTCTTTCTGATCTTCTTCCTCAACATCCCCTGAATTTTAGATGTAGTAGTTGTGTTATGGATGTATCAACTGGATAATGGCACGCTAAAGTCAATTCTTCTCTGCATTTTGACCAGTTGTCAGTTTCCGTGATGTTCTGTCTGCTGCAAAGAGAAGCTTCTTTGGTGAGCAGTAAAAGCTAAACTTATTTGTGGATATAAGGATAAGAATTTAGAATGCAGTTAAGAATTCTACTGGTTTAGAAATTGGGCAGTAGAAGTTCATGGCACTAGACATAAATTCCTGCGTATTTAGTGAGTCTTAAGTACAATCATAGAGCTATCTATGGGAGCCAAAGCCAAAGCTATCTAGTGAAGACAAAGGTATCTACGGAAGCCAAAGTCAATTAGTGAGCCAAGGCTATCTACGGAAGCCAAAGTCAAAGCTATCTAGAGGAGACAAAGGTAGTTACTGAAGCCAAAGCCAAGTAGAGAGCAAAGGTCATTTAGTGGCGACCTAAGGCTATGTAGTGAAAGAGTTATCTACACCCTAAATCATGGGTGACAGATTGTGAGGACATCCTTTGTTAGAGCATCCGTAAGATATCTTTAGAAACCATCCTTATGGTATCTTGCAGGTACAATATTTAACCCATGAAAGCACTCTTCCTATTTCCTGCAGCAGTAGATTAACCTTCCCCCTTTCCTGCCTTCTCCCTATATAATTTGGGTAAAAAATTCTAATAAATGGAAGCTTTGATCAGACAAACAGACTTGGCTTCCTTCCTTGCGCTTCTCATCCCCTCCCATTCCTTCCACTCTCCTCCCTTAGGAACCCACTTTGAAACCCCGCTGGTTGGGGCAGAGTTGTTGGTTACCTCCAAGATATAAGTGCCACTAGTGCATTATTGGGTGTATCTTGCCATTTTGCTCATTGTTGTAGTTCATAGGCTTTACATCTGGGTAGGACTACGGATTACCTTTCTTTCTTGGCAGCTTGTGTAGTACCTTTTGACACTATTAGTAGGTCTGTTATTTTGATGGTTATTGATGCCTAGGTAGGATGAACAATATTCCAGAGATGAACCAAAAACAACCTAATCCCAGTAACAGCAACCTGTGACCCATGTTACAGCCTGGTTCTTAACGCTAAATCACTTTCAGCTCTACTTCTGAGATAACTCTCTCATCATTCTCTGACACCTACCGCCTACTCTCATCACAAAGATAAAGCTCTTCTTGGGAAGCTGACTTCTCCATATTGATATTAGATTCTTGGCCCCTGTCTTAGTTACTTTTCTATCACGTGACAATATACCATAACCAAGGCAACTTATTAAAAAGCCATCTAATTCTGACCCTAGCCTATCAGGTCTCATCAGGACTGGCTGCATTGTCTTCCTCTGTGGCCTGGTAAGGCTACTCCCCCTCAGGGGGAGGTGATCAAAGAGCCAGCCACTGAGTTCATGTCAGAGACAACCCCTGTTCAGTGGACTTGGGGAAGGGCATGGTAGGAGATGAGAAAGGGAGAATGGGATTTGGAGGGGATGAGGGAGGAGGCTACAGCTGGGATACAAAGTGAATAAACTGTAATTAATTAAAAACTAAATTTTAAAAATTCAAGAAGGAAAAAAAGCATTCTAATTGGGGCCTTACAGTTACAAAGGATTAGGGTCCATGACAACCGGGGCAGGGAACATGGCAGCATGAAAGCATGCATGGCTGTGGAGCAGTAGCTGAGCACTTACAGCTCATCCACAAGCATGAGGCCGGGAAAGACAGAGCTAACTGGGAATGAGCTGGGCTTTTGAAACCTCCAAGACTGCCCCTAGTGACGGACCTCTTCACGCCACCTGATTCTTCCCAAACAGTTCCACCAGCTCCAAACTGAGCATTTAAACACGTGAGCCTATGGGAGCTGTTCTCATTCAAACCACAACAGTCCCCAAAGCCCCTGCTTAAGGACGTATTACATTTTCATTGTTCAGCATTTTTTTCTAAAAACCAAAAATACTATTGTGAAAATTGTCAGTGACAGCAGAAACTAAAACGTTAATGAAATTCATTGTAAATCTAAGTATAATAATCCTTGATTGTAATAATCCTTATTATGTGAATGTCATAATACAATGATAAACCAGGGCTGAGCTGGACTTTCAGCTTAGATTTGTCTTGTACTGGTCATTGGGTCTCCTTATGCTTTGAATGTGAAATGCCAATGCACAATTCTGTGTCTGACCACGAGGTCCCTAGCTGATGGAGCTGTTTTGGGAGTCCGTGGAATCTTTGGGATTATGGGCGCCTTGGAGGGTTGCAGCCTGATCTTATTTCTGGGCTAAGCTTTCTGTAACCTTAACTGACAAGAAAGAAAACCATGCTTCAAGCTCCCACAGCCTTAGATGGAGCTTTAGAGATTTAGCCAATTAAGACCACCTGGTGCTGCTTTAATTAACAATTAAAGACTGTTAGTCCCTTACTGACAATAAAGTGTCTTTGGTTGTATTCTTTGTTGTCTTCATATTCCTTTCTTAGAGAATGACGGGGCAAGAACCAGAATGGAGATCAGAGACGATCTTCACCCACCAATTGTTTCACTGCCTGCCAGGACCTGACGGGGTTACGGAAGTGTGTTTAGAGGAGACAGGTCCAGGGAATTTCACCCGCTCTATCCCAGGTAGGTAGGGGGAGATGTGTAGGAGGAATACATACCTCTAATCTGAGCAACAATTTGAGCAACAGAAGCGTTTGAGCAACAGGCTTTGAGCAACAGAATTATTCATGAGAAGTGGGAGGGCTAAGGACCTGTCTGTGTGGGATAATTACAGGGTGTGGGAAGTGTGAAGAGGTGCTTAGTCCACGGACACCTCACCTGTCCAGGCCATGCAGGTGGTCATGGGGTAGTGGCAGTGTGTGAGGGAGCAAGAGAGCCTCAACCTGTTCTGTGTAGGATGGTCAGGGAGCTCTTGGGGTAGGGAAGTGTGTGCCAAAGGTGGGTGGTCTGGGACTTCTTACCTGTCTGGAACTGGTGTTGGTAGGACCCAGAGAGTGTTGAAACTACTTTTCTTATAATTATGACACAATGACCATAAGCTTATAAAAAGATATATTTGAAAACATAAAATATGAAAGTTGCAGTTAGTGGAAGATGAAAACATAACAAAAGTAAAAGAAAAAAATAGCAAATTAAGAGACTGACATTATTTGCAAAGTATACAGCAGAGTTCCTGCAAATCTACGTGAAAACTGTTAACAATCCACATAAATATAAGTAAAGGACACAAAAAGCCAAGTCCCAGCAAAGTAGCACCCATGAATCGCATTACCTCACAACAAAGTATCGCCCTGGGTGGCTTAAGCAACAACGACAAAAATGCGTTTTTGCTACAATTCTAGAGACACAAAGTGCAAGACCCAGTTGCTACCACAGTCATGTCCTAATGAAGTTTCTTCTCTTGGCTGGCAGGCCTCTTCCTATTGCATCTGTGCAGTAGGGGGGGGGGGGGAGTCTGGCTCCATGAGGACACTTTATTGAATTAGGGCCCCAACCCTAACCTCATTTAATCTTGATCACTTATACCTTTTTGTTTGGCTTGAAAACAAACAAAAATTTTTGTGTTTTTGAGAATTTAATACATGTACATGATTAATGAACTTACGTCCACCTCATCATCCCTCCCTAACACATCTGCCTCCCAGGTTTGTGCCCCCCCTTCTTTTGGTAAAGGAATATTCCACTGTGTCTGATTAGCATTGCCTGTAAGTACATGGATGTGGGGCGTTTACTTCCTAATCAATCACCTTCCCTCCAAATAACTCACGTGGTGGAAGGATGAAGGATTCTATACAAGAATTGTGAGGGAATCATAATTTAACCCGTATCATGAAAAATAATTATTTGACAATATAACCAAACTTAGGAGAGCCTCCAAAACTGCATCTTAAATAACAATTTTAATATTATAATTATTTCTAATTATTTGCAGTTCAATATTACAAGAATTTATTTGTAAACAGCCACTTTGACCAAATATTTGGAGAACAGTTTCATTTACCATTGGAATAATAAAATAGTGTAACATTTGTGTACGGTAAGAAAAAATATACATATAAATCTCAATTTTTATTTCATTCAGCTCAGGTTTTATCACAAAGACTTGCGGAATAATAAAACAAATTTAAGGAAAATTTTTGATGTTGAATTATTGTGTTTTATTTTTCTTGAGACAGGATCTCATGCAGCCCAGGCTGGCCTCAAAGTTGCTGTCAAAGAAGAGATTGCATTTCTTACCCTCCCCCCTCTACTCCCAAGTGCTGGGATTTTGTGTGCACCACCATACCCAGCTGATACTGTGTTTTCTCCCCTCTAAGTCCCCTCATGCCATGTCTCGCTTTCCTGTGAGTACCCTTCTCAGGGCACCCTGCACGTCGGGGTTCCGAAGGCTGTAGATGAGTGGGTTCAGCATGGGACTGATGACTGTGTTGAGGATGCCAATGCCCTTGTCCTTGTCTGAAGCCTCCACTGACCCCAACCTCATGTAGCTGAAGACACCTGTCCCGTAGAAGATGCCTACCACAGTGAGGTGAGAGCCACAGGTGGAGAAGGCTTTCTTCCTGCCCTCAGCAGAGCGGATTCGCAGAACTGCAGCTGCCACGTGGATATAAGAGGTGACAATGAGAATCACAGGTGCACCAGCCATGAGGACACCCAGACCAAAGAGCAGCAGCTCATTGAGCTGGGTGCTGGAGCAGGAGAGCTGGAAGAGCTGTGGAAGGTCGCAGTAGAAGTGGTTGATCACGTTGGGGCCACAGAAGTTGAGTGTGGATATGGCCACAGTGTGGGTCAGTGCATTGCTGAAGGCACAAGCCCACGATGTGGCCACCAAGATCCTCTGGACTGTGTGGTTCATGCGGGTGCTATAGGTGAGGGGCTGGCAGATGGCCAGGAAGCGGTCATAAGCCATGGCTGTCAACAGGAAGCAGTCAACCCCAGCCAGCTGATGGAAGAAGAAGAGCTGTGTGAGACAGGCTCCATACGGAACTGTACGCTTGTGGGACAAGAGATGAACCAACATGGAGGGAATGGTGACGCTGATGCACCCCACATCCAGCACAGACAGATTCCCCAGGAAGAAGTACATGGGGGTGTGGAGTTTGGGTTCTACCAAGACAGCGGCCAGGATGCTGAGGTTGCCCCCAACTGTGAGCAGGTAAGCCAAGAGGAAGAGTACAAAGATGGCTGGCTGCAGCCCTGCTGTCTCCACCAAGCCCAGAAGAGTGAACTCGGTAACTGCTGTTCCATTGCTCCCAAATTTGGACTCCATGAATTCCTGCTGTAAGACATTTCAGAGTAGAAATAGTGTATCTTCACTGTAATTAGCTAATGAAAGTACACTGACTCACTTCATAAGCCTGCGTGTACACTTCTGTGCATTGTGGCGCAAGTTTGCTCTCTGCTGGCCAAACCTTACTTACTGTCTCCAGCTCTCTGCTTTTACCTCAAGTCCTCACCTGTCAGCTGCCTGCCTGTACGTGCCATTGCCTCGGACATTTCTCCCCTCACCAGGAGAGGAAGTTACATGCATGCAATGCAAAGATAAAGCAAAACAGAACTTGCCAACCGTAAAACTCAAGAGAGAGACGATAACATGGGAAACTCAGAATGAGAAAATTACTGAAATGGGTAAAAGTAATTAAAGTCAGTCATGGTGATGCATGAAGGAAGTTGGTCCAAGTTGAAGGCCAGCTCAGGCAACCTAGTGAGAGGAGGGACAAAGGGAGAGGAAGAGGCTGGGAGGGAGAAAGACAGGAAAGAGGAGGGGAAGAGACAGGGAACAGGGAATACACAAATCAAGACTCTTTATAGATCAACAATAATCAACTATGAAATCTGAAAGTCTTGGCTTATAATAGATGCCATAATTTGATGTAAATCAAGAAAGAGCATACACAAATAAATTTTTGCCTGAAGCATGTGTGCAAACACCTAGAAAAATGACTAATACAAAAAGTTTCTCAGTTCCACCAACATCCAAGCAAAGGAGAGCTTTCAGATTCACTTCCCCATACTTTTCTTTTATCCCAAGTAAGCTACAACAAGTCATATTAATGCTATGATCACAATGTGTTATATATTAATATTTCTTATATGTGTGTATACACACGCAGCACACACCCGCACATGCGGTTCCTCAGGCTCACAGAGGTCCCTCAGGGATGAGGGACACGGCTCCTCTCCTCTGTGTGACAGGGTTGGAGTGTTATTCCTCCGAAAATTCAAGTTTCAGATTCCTACGCAAATTTTTCTCAGCGTTCTATGGGATAATAAAATAGTATTTGTTCCCTGATTCCCTGTTTTTGTACAATCCGCTGATGGCAAACAACCTGCTGGTTTACCAGTTCCTGCTCGCAAACACTGTGGGCTCAGCAGTGTGAGTTGCTGCCTGCCACATGTATGCACACCTGAGCAGATCCGCACTTCAGGGTGTGCATCTTCTATTTACAAACAAATTCTCTCCTTTGAGGCTACTTTCTCTGAATTTTTTTGTTGCTGCTACTGTCAATTTATTTTTATCATTTTTATTAGTTCTTTGAAGAGCTTACATATTGCACCACAATTCTATTCTTACTCCCACTCCTCCCAGATCTGCCTCCCCCCTCCCTGTTCAATTTTGTGGTCTCTTTCTTGATTTTAGGCTTTCTAGTACAGTTTATGATTCCCCCATACTCTTGGATGTATGGCCTCCCCTGGAGGCTGGTCTGCCTGTCTTCATTAAAATTAGCCTTGACACACTCATGTCTAAGTTCTTTTTTGTTATTACTATTTTATTAAGTTTCCTCTTAGACAATTTCTTGGCACCATGCTTGAGGCTTTTTACGTGGTTTGATTCTTTTTGCTAAGAATCAAACTCAGGTCCTTATGAGGGTTACTGAGCCATTGTGCCAATCCCCATATTTAGATGTCTGGTTTTCCATCCTAAAAATTGTCCTTCCTAGGTGTGCTTTTGTATGACTACAGATCATCATGAGGCCATCATGATCCAAATCATCATGAGGCCATCAAAGAAAATATTTGTATGAGGGACCCAGCAGTGTGTCCACTGGTCCAGCCAGTCATGATAGTTCTTCTAGCCAGGAGCCCAAGAAGAACGTCTTAAGTCTAGGCATCACACATGCAGAAGAAGGAAACTAGGTCCCTATTCCTCACCATAGTGAAAAAGGACTAAAAACTAAGCACATGCAACAAATGTGAAACAGACAAGTGGCATTGTGTTCGGATCAGAAGCTTCGTCATAGCAAGAAAACAGCGTACAAGGAAGCCGGGCAACTTAAGAGCAAACACCCAAGTCATCCAGTTTTTTGCCTCCCTCCCATCCAGTTTTTTAAAGGAGTTATGCCTTTAAAACAGATTTAGATTAAGGACTACCAACAGCTCCACAAAAACAAGCCAACTAACACCATAATTTAAAATCTGACCATGGTGGAGCTCAATAAAAATTGCAACAAACCAAAACCAAACCAAACCTGTAAACCAGTCTGAATATGCAATTCTCAAAAGAAGACACACACATGACCAGCAAGGTTGGTAGATAAAGACCCCTTCCACACTGGTCAGTGTCGGTCACATCTTGACCTAAAAAACATGAAATGTCCAGCAAGTCATGCAATAGAAGCAGAGAGTTACTGCCATAAAACTAACTTGGCACTCTGAGAATTTTCTTCCAGAGGTTATTAGAGGTAATGGAATGCAAGGTGCTTAGTGCGTTCAGGAAGGACCCAGCGCTGGGTCTAACTCTCTGAGTTCTAATCCATATTCTACCACTAACAAAAGTTGTTGAACCATGATGCAAGGCGGCTGTGGGACTAAATCAGTTTTGAAGCTCTCCTGATGTATAACTGCATGTTCCTCGCGGTACAAGTGACAAAAGGTACTGTTTTTCTAAGTAACCACTTAAATAAAAGAATTAGTATTGTTTATTTATTTGGGTGTGTGTGTGCATATGGACGTCTGTTTATACATGCGTTAGCAAGTATAAACCAATAAGAGGAAGGCCAATAAGAGGTCTTCCTTACAGCCGTCCAGTTTGTTTACAGCTCTCTCTGGAGCAGGCCTGATTCTCCTGCTCTGATCCAGCAAATCCTGTGGCCACCTCCTCTCTCCAGGCAGCAGCTGACCCTCTGGACCAGTGGTTCTCAACCTTCCTCATGCTGTGGTGACCGCCAAACATAAAACTATTTCACTGCTTCTTCATAGCTGTACTTTTGCTACTGTTAAGAATCATGATGTAAGTTTTGACATGTAGATTATCTGATATGAGACTCCAAAGAGGTCATGACCCACAGGCTGAGAAACACCGCCCTAGACACTAACGGCATCCCCCTATCTACACAGTTAATTTTCTATATGCAACTTAGATAAAGCAACAGCTATGAGCACACAGGGATACTTCGCAGAGTGTCAATCTAAATTCCAAATTAAGTGCCCACAATATAGCGATTATGTATGGGAGTAAGGTGAGGGACATTCACTTTGTCTAAAGCCCCCCTTAAGTCAATATTCACCATGTCATCCTGTGGACCCTAACCATAGACCTAGAAGTTGTTTAGTAAGTGTCATAAGAACTGACATATTAATGGGAGCAAAGCAGCCCCAAGGCATATCAAATAACCAAAGAATAGTGTGTCTCTGGTTTGCCCTTTGCAATCCAATCTAACTACAGTTGTAACAGTTTTGTGCTCTTCAATTTCCTCTATACCCGACTTTCTCAAACTGCTTTGTCAAGAATGAGTTCTTATTCCTAGCTCTAAACTTCTTTGATTGAATGAAAATACACAGCCCCTATCAGGGTCACCCTGGCTTTTCCCTCGTTCAAACTGCTTTCCACTAACCTACTGTAGCTCTCTTGACTCGGCTGCTTCTCTGTAGGGCACAGCTGTGCTCCACTGTGGCT
Source organism: Psammomys obesus (assembly GCF_907164565.1). NCBI lineage: Eukaryota > Metazoa > Chordata > Mammalia > Rodentia > Muridae > Psammomys > Psammomys obesus. The sequence continues at coordinate 211,524 of NW_026595981.1, forward strand.
TGTGGGAGGGAAGACTTTTATCCGGCTTGGCTTCACATTCTCAGTGCCTATCATCGTAGTTTATATGCAGTAGACTTTTCAGTATTTCCAAAATAAATGCAGAATGAGCTTCAGAACAGAAGTCCCGAGACCAACATGATTTCAGTAAGAGGGGTCACTGGACTGGAATGTAGGGGCTGGGAAGGTCTCTTGGGTGAGCCAGAAGCTGTGTAAAATGAGAAACTGTCGGGGGACAGGCTTGAGTGAAAGAGGGATGCTCTGCTGTAGAGTTTTTAATTCCTTTGTTCATATGGGATGTTTCTAAGTACTCACTAGGAAAAATTGGAACAACTGACTTACCCAGGCATGAAATTTTTCCCAAATGGCTCTAAGGAATTTGTCAATTAGGAGGGCAAGACCCTGTTAATAAACAAGGCCAGGCAAGGAAAGTGTGCCTCACAGAGTGCCCCGTGACCTCTGTTCAGTGCAGGTGGAACTTCCTTGTCATTTCTAAGATTCTAGGATGACCTAAGTCTCAACTTGCAAGATGTTTGTCTCACACAAGGTTTCAGTGGTGACCTTGGCAGAAAAGTCCTCCTGCTGTTCTTAAGCATGCAGTCTGAGACAAAGGCTTTCTTAGATTGAGCCTAGTGACTCTCTGATGGTCCAACCAAACTCTACGGGTCTGATGGCAAAGTCTCAGTCAGTCTCTCTGATGAAGTCAAGATGACTCCCTGAGGAATGGGCCCAGTTGGAGAGACTGATTCCCTGAATGTGCTCATCTCCCATTAAAAAACAGTAAGTGCTTTTCACCCAAGAAATCTGCCCAGGTGACAGAAGGGCCCTGGCACAGGTGAGCCCAGCTCTCTGTTTCACGTGATGTGTTATCTCCACAGGATCCGTCCTACTGAATCCTCTGAAATAAAAGGTCTTCCTCATTTGGAAGCAGCTCAAGCAGACTTCTCAAGGAACAGAAGGGAGCTCCCAGGCGTACTCACTCACCTGTTCAAGTACTGAACTTAGCAAGGCTTCTCGGGAGAAGAGAGATGAGGGGAGGCTGTGTGGGCCCTAGTCCCAGAGAGCAAAGGGAGGTCATATATGAGATAAAGCGTGAAAGGGAGATGACGTCATCCTGCCATGGGGCTCCATCCACTGCAGAGCTACTCTCTAGGGACCTCAGAAATTAGCCCTCCCAGGAAGGAAGACTTTGGGGAGCTACACTCCAAAAAGTCACCCAGGTCTTTAATGAACCCAACAATGATGCTTTGTGGTTTTTAGCTCTTAATAAAAAAGATGACGACAACAACAAAGACCGCACATGCAATTCCCTACTCTGCTCCTCACCTTAGCTCCACGAGAGTAACCAGGGGCCTACAAACCCCAGTATTTGCATGATCCCAATGAAGTCAAGCCTATTCATTTTTTCTAGTCACTGTGGAGCTAATGATGGCACCAACGTGTTTTGTTCTATGCTATCTCTGAGAACTCTGAGCAGAGAGAATTAAATTCCAGTTTGATTTAGCCTGAAGGTGAGAAGTAGGCACGAGAAAAAGAGGCAGAGGGGAGAGGCTTTCTTGAAACTCACAAGTCTCGTGAGTGCCTTTCCTTGGTTATAAGACCCTCCCTCCCTTTTCATGATTTCTAGGACAACCTGGTGAGAGATGAAAAGCACTTACGTAGCAAATAGACCTGCTTCTCTGTGAAAATGGAATAATACTTCATCCACCCAGGATTAGTCTGAAAATTACATTAAACATACAAAAAGTGCTTTTTTAGAAATCAACAAATAATATAAAATAAATACTATAAATACTGTAAATACTATAAAATAAACACTATAAATACTATACAATAACAAAACTGATAGTTATTTTGCTGACATATCTTACTTAATCTTCCTGAAAGCTATTTAATGTAGCTTCAGTATTGGCCCAACTACAGGGAAGGAAACAGGCTTGTTTGCCCAATGTTGATGTGGAAGAGCTGGGACTCAAATTTCCCAATAGAGTCTTAACAACTGTCTCCCAACTGCTTGGGAAAACAATTTTGGCTATTTCACCTATTCTCAGTGATTCTGTCTCTGCCTTCAAGACTAAGGCTGGTGCCAACTCTCTTCAGCTCTTTCACAATGCAGGCCTGGACGCCTCCATCTTGATGTCAGCCAGTGGGAAGGGATGAGAGGCCACATACTCACCTTCAGACATTTGTCGTTCATCTTATTCAAGCATTCGATGTCTGTGTCACAGTGGGGAAGCCTGACAGCCACAAGCAAGACATGCTAATTCTGCTGTCAACACAGGACTGTAATTCTGGCTAAAAGCTGCCAGCACCCAAACTGTAGCAATGTGTGTACTTGGCTGCTTCTGCCCGTCTAACGTATCTTAAAAGAACATGCGCCATATTTGATCAAAATTAGAGAAGTAAATCCAAACAACAAATCTATGGGCCTGGAAATAATCTATACAAACTCGGCATATACCATACATGTACAGAGTGATATATTGCCTATAGAGTGGTAGAAAAATGGACAGGCCTTTCAGTATACAATCCTGGGAGAGTCCAAGATCTATAGAGAAAAAACAAAAGACAAAAAACAAACAAAAACATCCAATGACTTCTTTATCATGTACTCAATGTATAAAAGTGTAAAAAGGTTTTCAGTTTCAGGTAGTAAGATATTTATACTAAATATTGAAAGTGCAAAAATATTAAGGCAGGTATGATACCAGCACTTGAGGGTGAAGGTAGGAAGATCAGGAATTTAACGTCATCCTCATCTATACAGTGACTTTGTGGCCGACTCATGCTACATAAATCTTACCTAAAACAAAACAAGCTTAGCAAAAATTTAAATGTATTCTATGAAATACAAATTATGTATTCTATGAAATACAAAAATACAGTTATGAGCTTTTAGAAGATGATTATTTCTTAAATCCAGGGGACATCCATCTTTGGGCATCTCTAGCCACTGTAAATAGTTACTCTGAGTTAAGTATTTGAGTATATTTTAGGGCATTTTAGAGCACTTAATTTGCCGTATCTTGACATTTTTAATATCAATAAATGCTCAATCCTTATTCAGAAAGGCAAACAGGATGGACATGAGAAGAGGGAGAAAACAGGGAACAGGACAGGAGCCTACCACAGAGGGCCTCTGAAAGACTCTACCCTGCAGGGTATTAAAGCAGATGCTGAGACTCATAGCCAAACTTTGGGCAGGGTGCAGGGAATCTTATGAAAGAAGGGGATGATAGAAAGACCTAGAGAAGACAGGAGCTCCACAAGGACAGCAACACAACCAAAAAATCTGGGCACAGGGGTCTTTTCTAAGACTGATACTCCAACCAAGGACCACTCATGGAGATAACTTAGAACCCCTGCAGAGAGGTAATCCATGACAGTTCAGTGTCTAAGTGGGTTTCCTAGTAATGGGAACAGGGACTGTCTCTGACATGAACTGACTGGCCTGCTCTTTGATCATCAACCCCTAATGGTGGAGCACCCTTACCATGGCACAGAGGAAGACAAATGCAGCCCCTCCTGATGAGACCTGATAGACTAGGATCAGAAGGAAAGGGAAGAGGACCTCCCCTATCAGTGGACTGGGGGAGGGCATGGGTGAAGAAGAGGGAGGGAGGGTGGAATTAGGAGGGAAAGAGGGAAGGAGCTACAGGTGGGACACAAAGTGAATTAATAAAGTGTAATTAATAAAACTTTTTTAAAGAAAGGAATGTAAAAAAATAAATTAAAAGGAATTCAGAATATTGCCTGGTTAAAAAAAAAAAATATGGTAGTCCAATTGGCTGAACTCAGTTAATGTTTTTAGTAAGAAAATGTTTATTTACTTGTAGTCTTTATCAGCATAAGCCATGCAGCTCTGACTCTCTCTCTCTTTGCAAATCTTTTGTCCCTATTTCTGTCCTTATTGTACCTGTCCTTCTTCTCCTCCATCTCCCTAGTAATAAAGACTTTCTGCATTACTTTCATGAGTTCAGACCTGAAGACCTGAATTCCTTCAACTTTTGCAACTTCTTTTGACTGTCGAGGGCTAACTGCACCACAAAGCTTATGTTTATAGATCCATGGTTTCTGGGACATCCAAATTAGCCAGGGGTATTCTTGGTAAAGCAGTCAAGAATCGCCCCATGAAACCATCACTGGATTCCTGCCTTTCCAGGAGACTTTCCGCTACCTTACAGAAGTTAATTGCCTTCCCATTGGCTGTTCTCATCCCAGTCAAAAGGGCCTGGCAGTGGGCTTCTAGTGCTCCCCACCTTCATTAGTGTTGAGGTCCCAATTAGAGGGAGGGATTCACTCCATTTGCTTGTCTTAAACTCCGTAGTTGACAGAAGAACAGTTAAGCAAACTCAGGCAGAGACTCACTGCTGGAACAGAAGTCATTCTGGCTGCCAGAAATCCAGGCCACAAAGACCATACAATAAGAGGAGGAAACAGAAACCAAGGAACAAAACACCTATCCAACAAGGAAAAACTCAGAAATCAGCAACTAGACATATAATCACCTCAAACCTAGATGCCATGATGCCAGTGTAAAGACACAATTAACAACAGCCAGGGCAAAATAGCACCAGAGCCCAGCTACCCTACTACAAGCCCTGAATATTCCAACACAGCTGAAGCACAAGAAAACATTAAAACTAACATTATAAAGACAGTAGAAGTCTTTAAAGAGAAAATAAATAAATCCATAAAAAAATCCAGGAAAACACGAACAATCTCTCAAAGAAAGAAAGAAAGAAAAAAACAGTTGAAGGAAACAAAACTGCTCAAGCCCTAAAAATGAAAATAGAAGCAAAAAAGCAAACACATACTGAGGAATACTGAACTTGGAAAATCTAGGTAAGTGAACAGCACTACAGATCCAAGCATCACCGACAGAGCACAGGAGACAGAAGAGAGAATGACAGGCGTTGAAGATAAAATAAACAGATGCATCAGTCAAAGAAAATGTTAAATCTAAAAACTTCCTGACACAAAATATTGGGAAATCTAGGACACTATGAAAAGACCAAACCTAAGAGTAATAAGAATAGAAGGAGAAAAATCCTAGCTCAAAGGCCCAGAAAATATTTTTAACAAAATCATAGAAGAAAATTTTCCTAATCTAAAAAACATGCCTATATAGTTACTAGAAGCATACAGAGTACCAAATAGATTGGACCTGAAAATAAAGTCTCCTTACAACATCTAAACACCACATCTAAACACTAAACATACAGAACAATATATATATATATATATATATATATATATATATATATATATATATATATATGAAAAGCTTCAAGAGGAAAAAGCTAAGTAACATATAAAGGTAGACGTATTAGAATTGCACCCAACTTCTCAACAAAGACTCTAAACTCAGGAAGGGCCTGGAGAGATGTTCTGCAGACTTTAAGAGATCACAGATGCCAGCCCAGACTACATACCCAGCAAAACTTGCAATCACCATAGGTAGAGCAAGCAAGATATTCACGACAGTCAAACTTAAACAAAATTTATCCATTAAACAATATCTTCAGGGCAGGAGAGATGGCTCAGAGGGTAAGAGCACTGGCTGCTCTTCCTAAGTAGTCCTGAGCTCAATTCCCAGCAACCACATGGTGGCTCACAACCATCTATAAGGAGATAGGGTGCCCTCTTCTGCCCTGCAGGCACACATGCAGGCAGAATACTGTATAAATAATAAATATTAAAAAAACCCAATATCTTCAATGAGTCAAATCAAAAGTTCAGTAGATACAAATAAGGAATGCTGAGAGCAGGAGTCTTCTCCAGAGAGAAGGTCCCCAGTTGGTATTTCAACGCCATCCCTGAATCATATACAAATGAGAAACATCGCATGCACTGAGAAGGTTGTTTTATAGGAACAGATATAGATATGTAACAACAATTAAAGAAAAAGAGGCCATAAATTTGAGAAAGAACAGAGGTGGCCTATGGAAGGGCTTCGAAGGAGTAAAGTAGAAGGAAACTGATGTTATTATATTCTAATTTCAAAAAATAGAAACAAAGCAACTTTTTAAAAAGTTGGAAAAGCTCACCAATGGAACAGATCATGTGGAGAACAAAATATCAGGGATTGAAAACAAGATAAAAGAATTGACTGGATAATTCAGTCAAGATTATTGATAATTTTTAAGTATATGAATGGAACACGACAGAGTTTTAGGACACCATCAAAAGACCAAATCTACAAATGAAAGGCATAGAGGAAAGATAATAATTCCATGCCAATTGGGAGGCACCGAGGGAGGGGGCTACAGCTGGGATACAAAGTAAATAAACTGTAATTAATATTTAAAAAATTAAAATTAAAAAATCTATGCCAAAGGCATAGAAAATACTTTCCAAAAGAATCATAGATAAAAATAATAACAAATCTAGAGAATAAGACTCCAATTTGGGTTCAAGAGGCACACATAAGACCAAATAGGCAGAACTCAAAAAGAAACTCTGTCATTTTAAAGTCAAAACACTAAAGTTGCAGGATAAAATGGAATATTGAAAGCTGCAAAAGAGAAGGGGCAAGCCACATATAAATTTAGATTCAAAAGAATAACAGCTGTTCAATAGAAATTTTTAAAGCGAGAAAAATCTTGGGGAAATGCATTTCAAGTTCTGAAAGATCACAACTGTCACGGCAGACTGTATACCTAGCAAAACTGTCCTAATAAAGAATAAACAGAAACTTTACATGATAAAAGCATGCTAAAGGAATCTATGATCAATAAGGCAGTTCTACAGAGGATGATGGAAGACATAATTTTATTGTTTTTATATTAATTTTATATTAATTAGCCTCCTTCCTCATTCCCTGTCTAATATCCACTTATAAGTGTGTATATACCATGTGTGTATTTCTGCTTCTGGAATACCTCACTCAAGATGATCTTTTCTAGTTCCCACCACTTGCATGCCATCTTTATGACTTCCTTGTTTTTAATTGCTGAGTAGTATTTCATTGTGCAAATGTACCACAATTTCTATATCCATTCCTCCATTGAGGGAGATCTGGTTTGTTTCCAGATTCTGGCTATTACAAATAAAGCTGCTGTGAAACTACGAACATGGTTGAGCAAATGTCTTTGTTGTATACTTGAACATATTTAAGATATATGCCTAGGAATGGTATAGTGGTATAGGAGTGGATCTTGTGGAAACACTATTTCTAATTGTTTGAGAAAGTGACAGATTGATTTCCAAAGTGGTTGTACAAGTTTACATTCCCACCAGCAATGGAGTAGGTTTCTCTTTCTCCACATCCTCTCCAGCATGTGTTGTCATTTGAGTTTTTGATCTTAGCCATTCTGTTGGGTGTAAGGTGAAATCTCAGGGTCGTTTTGATTTGCATTTCCCTGATGACTAAGGACACTGAACATTTAAGTGTTTCTCTGCCATTCGATATTCCTCTACAGAGAGTTCTCTGTTTAGCTCTGTACCCCATTTTTTAATTGGATTACTTGATTTGTTGCTTTTTAACTTCTTTAGTTCTTTATATAGTCTATATATTAGCCCTCTGTCAGATATAGGGTTGGTGAAGATTCTTTCCCAGTCTGTAGGCTGTCATTTTGTTCTGATGACAGTGTCCTTTGCTTTACAGAAGCTTTTCAGTTTCATGAGGTCTCATTTATTGATTGTTGATCTTAGAGCCTATGCTGTTGGTGTTCTGTTCAGGAAGTTGTCTCCTGTGCCAATGAGTTCAAGGCTCTTCCCCACTTCTTCTTCTAACCGATTTAGTGTATCTGGTTTTATATTGAGGTCTTTGATCCACTTGGACCACAACTGTCAAGACAGACTATATACCTAGCAGAACTGTCATAGTAAAGAATAAACAGAAACTTTATATGATAAAAGTGTGCTAAAGGAATCTATGATCAATAAGAATTTTCCAGAGGATTCTGGAAGACATGATTTTGGATAGAAGATAATGAAATATATATCTAAACAATGACAAGGAAAAGGTTAAAATATCAAGAGAGTCAAGCAAAAGACGCCACTAAATCAACAGAGTGGCTGGAACTGATGTACATCTTCCAACAGTAGCCCTGAATATTAAAGTGACACAGACTAGACCAGCAGATTGGAATAGAAGTTAGGATCCCATCCAGTTTTTGTCTATAAGAAACACAGTTCACCTTCAAAGATAGGCACAACCTTAAGGTAAAATGATGGGGAAAGGTATTTCAAGCAAATGGCACCAAAAAAGTATGCATTATCATTCATGATTCTAACGCCCAGAAAAAAAAATAAACATCAAACCAAAATTAGCAGAAGAGATAAAGATGCATTCTTTCCCTCAAATAAAGTAATCAAAAATTACAATTAGCGATGAAAGTAGAGCATGTTATACAAAAGAAGAGGGGGAAAACCAGGAGTCTGTGGTTTAAATGGAGATGAACGCAAGGAGATGGAGAAGAGGAAAGAGTAGAAGGTCGTTTTCATTCAAAATTTAGTATGTGTGAAAAGCTGTATTGAAACACACTGGTTTGAAAGCTATTTACAAAATATAATTTCTTTTAAAAATGGAAAGTGGCTCCCAGAACACCGGGGCAGCTTTCGGGAACTTGCGGGTCTCATCACTAGCACAGCCAGGCCTACACGCTGAGCAACCACGTCTAATGCACTTGGCATTGATCTCGGCACCACCTACTCCTGTGTGAGCGTCTTCCAGCATGGAAAGGTGGAAATAATTGCCAGTGACCAAGGTAACCGAACCACACCGAGCTATGTAGTCTTTACTGATGAAGGAGTAACTAGGGTTGCAATGACCCCACCAACCCAGTTCTTTATGCCAAGTGTCTGATTGGACGTAGGTTGGAGGATACTGTTGTCCAGTCTGATGTGAAGCACTGGCTTTTTGTGGTGGTGAGTGATGCAGACAGGGCCAAGGGCCAAGTAGAATACAAAGGGAAGACCAAAAGTTTCTACCCAGAGGAAGTGTCCCCTATGGTTCTGAAGAAGATGAAAGAAATTACAGAAGCCTACCTGGGGAAGACTGTTAGCAATGCCGTGGGCACAGTGCCAGCTACTTCAATGACTCTCAGCGGCAGGCAACTAAAGATCCTGGAACTACTGCTGGCCTCCGTGGACTTCGAATCATCAATGAGCCAGCTGCTGCTGCCATTGCTTATGGCCTAGGTAAGAAGGTTGGAGCCGAAAGGAATGTGCTGACCTCTGACTTGAAAGGTGGTACTTTTGATGTTTCAATCCACACAATGGAGGGTGGAATTTTTGAGGTCAAATTAACAGCTCGAGATACCCACTTGGGTGGAGAAGACTTTGATAACTGAATGGTCAACCATTTCATTTCTGAGTTTAAACAGAAGCACAAGAAGGACATCAGTGAGAACAAGAGAGCTGTCAGGCATCTCCATACTTTTTAATGGACTAGGCTAATCGCACTTCTCCTCCAGCACCCAGGCCAGTAATGAGACTGGTTCTCTCTACGAGGGAATCAACTTCTTTACCTCCATCACTAATGCTCCAGTTGAGGAATTGACAGTGTTCCATGATACACTGGACCCTGTAGAAAAGGCCCTTTGAGATGCCAAACTACACAAGATCTGTGATTGTCCTGGCTGGTGATTTTACCAGAATCCCCAAGATTCAGAAGCTTCCGCAAGACTTCTTCGATGGAAAAGAACTGAATAAGAGCATTAACCCCCTTCATATAAGTTCCCTAGTAAGGGAAGTGGGATTGCATTGGACATGGACTCACTTTCCAGCTTTTTGATCACTTTCCCTGTGGCAGGACTGCCTTGCCAGGCCACAAGAGAAGAGGACACACTCAGTCCTGATACAACTTGATGAGCTGGAGTGATTGGGAAAGGGAGCTCCCCTATTCCTGAGAAAAGGGGAGGAGGAAGGAGGAAGGGTAAGACTGGGAGGGGAAGAGGGATGGGGCTACAATAAGATTAATGATGTAAACTGAATCAAATTTAAAAAATTCCAAATGGAAAACAAAGAGTATTAAACCTGAGGTTGCTTACGGTGCAGCTGCTCTTCTATCTGGAGACAAGTTTGAGGATGTTCTGGATTTGCTGTCCTTGTGTGTCACTCCTCTTTCCCTTGGTATTGAAACTGCTGGTGGAGTCATGACTGTCCTCATCAAGTGCAATTCCACCATTCCTATCAGGCAGACTCAGACTTTCACCACCTACTCTAACAACCAGCTGGGTGGGCTCAGTCAGGTGTATGAAGGTGAAAGGGCCATGACCAAGGCTAACAACCTGCTTGGAAAGTCAGAACTCACAGGCACACCCCCAGCCCCCCTTGGTGTCCCTCAGATTGAAGTCACTTTTGACATCAATGCCAATGGCATCCTCGATGTTTCTGCTGTAGATAAGAGCAAAGGAAAGGAGAACACGATCACCATCACCGATGACAGAGGATGCTTGAGCAAGGAAGATGTTGAGCACATGGTCCAAGCGGCTGAGAAGTACAAAGATGAAGATGAGAAGCAGAGAGATAAAGTTTCCTCCAAGAATTCACTGGATTCCTATACCTTCAACATGAAAGCAACAGTTAAAGATGAGAAACTTCAAGGCAAGATCAATGATGACAAACAAGATTCTAGACAAGTATTACGAAATCACCAGTTGGCTGGGTAAGAATCAAACTACGGAGAAGGAAGAATTTGAACAGCAGCAGAAAGAACTGGAGAAAGTCTGCAACCCCATCATCACCACACTGCACCAGAGTGCTGGTGGCATGGCTGGTGGCTTCCCTGGCAGAGGAGCACCTCCATCTGATGCTGCCTCTTCAGGCCCACCATTGAAGAGGTGGGTTAAGTCAGTCCAAATGGAGTTTAGCGTTGTTCCACAGGGAAACATTTGAAGAACCCAAATTTAGCAAGTTACATGGTAGTTTTAAATCTAAGCTGCTACAATAAATTAATTACTGGGCACTCTCAATACTTGAACATGAAACATGTACACAGGGAGAGAAATAACAAGGCACTTCATAGGCACTGTAGCCTAAATGGAAAATGCAATGTCTCTAAAACAGATGGAAAATGCAATGTCTAATAAAACTATTTAAATTGGCACCATAAAAAATAGAATATGAACTGCATGGGTAGACAATGTTGCTTCCAGAAGACTTATCTTATCAAACAAAAATCTCAGAACCAGGCAGAGGAAGGCATCTCCCTAACAAGTTCTTGGTCAGGAAAGCTTCAGGAGCAGCCAAAATAACACACACTATTACCATTGTTCCTGATTGCCTGCCATGACCAGATGGCAAGACTTTGCTTCCAAAAACACCACATGCTCTGGTTGTAGTACACAGAGGAGGCAATCTCAAACAACTGAGAAATGTCCTTTCTGCCAACCAGCTTCCATGGTTCTAGAAAGTGGTGTTAGAGCAGCTAGAAGAAGAAGAAAAAACTCAATGATCTTAGAGTTCTATCCCTTTCACACTACAGTATCGTCCTGCAAGGCAAGATGTTTCCAATTGTTCAAAGGTGGCATAACTGTTGTGGAGGAACCAAACACTTTCTGGTTGGACTTGGGGCCTTCTCCATATGAGCGAATTTCATTCCTGGCACTATAAAACTGGTCAAAAGTCTGTGGCTGTGGATGTCATAGGCACTAGGTGGAATCTACCATTATTATTTTGCTAAATAATCATGTTGTCAAATTGCCTTCTTTTAATTAAAAAAATATATATGTTTATACCTGATATGGGCTGCTTTCAGTCTTGGTAGAGTCAGTGATCAGTGCTCCATAGAGAAATACATAGCCAATCAAAATGCTAAGAACAAGAGGTTGTCAGTGCTCATCCCTCAATGGTAAATCAGTAGCAATATCCGCACAAGTCTCAGGGGATGTGTAAAAAGCATGAGAAGAGAATGAGGGTAGTCCTATGAAATGCCATCTTCCATGCCATCTTCCAATCGTAACACCAATGACCTAATGACCTTATGGTAGCCGTAGTTATCTACATGGGACCAATACAAGATCAAGTCAGCCAAACATCACAGCGTGGATGGGAAGAGGCTCACAGGCCAACCCTGGGGGCCTTCTGGAGGTTGGTAGAGGCTGGGAAATGGACACTATTCCTAATTGTCTGAGAAAGCAACAGATGGATTTCTGAGGTAGTTGTACAAGGTTACATTCCCACCAGCAAAGGAGGAGATTTCCCCTTTCTTCCTTTGGGGATTTAGTCAGCCCATGATCAGTGGACACCCCGCATACATTAGCCTGTGGGCAGCATGACTTGAGCACAGTGGACTATAAAAAACAAAGAGGAAATTTAGCAGAATAGTAGTGGTTTCTCCTCCTCCTATTTATTACTCTGCTAGACGGGCATAGTGTTAAACAGACTTCTAGTGACATATATTTGTACCCATAGATTAATGCATCTCTCAGCCCTCATCAGAGAAGCTTCTATTTGCCGTAGATGGTGACTGCCTACCATCTACTGGTAGAGAACCAGTAACTGGCCAAGGTGTAGAACAAGAGATTACAGAATGTTGTTCCCATTCGGTGTGGCATCCATATGCACTCCCTCCTTTCAAGGCTCAAGGATCATTCCAGAGGAGAGGCCAGAAAGAGTATAAGAGCCAGAGGGTGTGGATGGCTATAAGGAAACTCTTTTCCAGACACAGCAGGACAATTTCACCTATAAACTCACAGTGGTTGAATGATGAATGGTTGGAAATAAAAGCCAGAAAGAAGCCAAACTTCCTAGAATTGAATGAAAATGAAACACAACATCAAAACATACAGGATAAAATAAAGGGAGTTCTAAGAGGAAAGTTTATGCACATGGGCCTGAATCCACCCATATATTCACTAGGAAAACATGTTAATCGGCACTTCCTAGTTTCTACCATCTTACATACTTAAATGGCTTTTCTTGTACATTAATCTTTAAAGTCATGCAGGGAGGTTTTCCAGAACACCAGCCCAGAACGGGCTTGTTGGGAGGAAGGCTGTATGTACTTCAGATCTTACTAGCAGATGCTGTGGGTGTCTTCTCTACCTCTTTCACCCTCTGCATTCCCAGCTTCTCCACTTGTTGGCTGAGAAGAGCTGGTAATTTTCATTTTTCTGGCCTGAGCAGCTGAACGACTCCCCCTGTGCCCACTGCTCCGTGGGGCAGGGAGCAATCCATGGCCAAGGACTGACCTTGAGTTTCAAGGCTGGCTCCTTGCTTCCAGGTATTCCCTGAGTGTAACGTCTGCCGCCCACCTACCCTCAAAGCCAGGTGAGGCTGCGGCGCAGCCCACATCCTTCTTATGCTGTCTCCTGAGCACCCACTCCTCGGTACACTTCTCCATTCCCAGGAGCCACTCTGCCTCTATAACCTGGCAGTTATAGAAGAAAGAATTTAACTGGGCTCACAGTTCCAGAAGGATGAGCACCTGTTACGGCCAAGCAAGCAGTAGCCATGGTAGCAGGAGCAGGAAGCTGAGGGCTCACTCTTGATCTACTGTCACAAAGCAGAGAGGCTGAACTCAAAATGGTACAAATCTTTAAACTCTCAGAGCTTGCCTTTAGTGGCCCGTGACCTCCAACAAGACCACAACTCCTAACCTCCTTCCACAAAGAGCACCATCAATTGGGATCAAGTGTTCAAGATCAATGAGGACTATTTAAACCACCACAACCAGTACTGCCTAAATGTTTCCATAAGGTTTGAACCCATGTGCAGTTGAACTGGCTCTTAGTTAAGTTAGGACTAAAGAACAAACCATTCAAAAAGTTTAGGGAAGAGATTCCCGGCAGGAAAAAAAAAAAAAAAGCAAAGTCCTGGTTGTTTAGATTCCACACATGAGTGAGTCACTCAGTACTTATCTGTCCATGTCTGGTTCGTTTCAGTTAACAGAACTCCAGTTCCATCACATTACTGCAAGCGGCTTTTAGTTTTCTATACAGCCAAACAGGGGCCCACGGTGGGTATAGACCACATCTTTAGTGATACAACAGCTGATGGATTCAGACTATTTCCAGTCCTCAGCTGTTGTGATCAGTGCTTCCGTGAGTAAGACAGTGATCAGGAAGGACTTGAATGCTAACACTGTGACCTTTTTTAAGTGTTCATGACTGCTTGGTTTATAAAACTTCTTTGCTGGCTTTTCAAGTTCATGGCATTGCCTAAACCATAAGCATCTTTGCTTCCCAGTCTGCCTGGCAATTACATTATCTGGATTCTCTATATGCCTTCCAGGGCTGGCTCGTGCTACCTGCCTACTTCTCCTTTAATATACTCAAGACATTATGCTTAAGAGAAATGATTTGAGGTCCAGGTGACTTTGCCTCCTCCTCATCTAATATTTTGTCAACTGATAGTGTTTATGGGGTCTCACTCATGTGACCTTGACGGGCCTTGCACGTGATCCTCCTACCTCAGCACCAGCATTGCTGCATGGTGGGATCTAGCAAAGACTCAGCATGTTTCTTTTAAAAGTGTTTAGAATCAAACCCAGGGCTCTGTACATGGCAGACAAGCATTCTACCATTGAGCTACAGTTGTGCCCTTGATGTTTTTTTAAAACTGCCTTAACTTAGTACTTGAAGTCACTAGTGTATGAGATTTTTCAAACCTCTAATGGCTCAAGCCAACTTCAGGACTTGTGAGCCATTTATTTCTGGCTCAACCCTACTCTTAGGGAAACTTGAGGATTTGTGTGTAATAATTGTTTTACTTCCTGTAAACAAGGTTCATTTCCCAATTCCTTTGCCTCCAGATATTAACGTTGGAGCAATTAATTGTCCCTGTTCATCTTAGGTAGATGTCTTGGGATTGTCTCCCCAAGGCCTTGCCAAAACTAATAAATAACCCTTTTCAGCCCCTTTCTTCATGAAACTGAGATTCAAGAATCAGCTCTCAGGTCCCATGGACCAACCACAACACAAAGATCCTTAAATTCTGCCTACTCGTTTACAGGACTGAAGACCCAAGAAACAAGCCCCTGTTCCCCATCTGTAACCAATAGGACAAGTTGCAAAGTCCTGTTTAAAGAAATAATGGACTGAAGGCTGCAGAATGGACTGAAGGCAGCAGAATTAAGCCACATGGTAAGATCTAAATAGAGCTCTCTCTCTCTCTCTCTCTCTCTCTCTCTCCCTTTTTCTCTCTCCATCTCTCTCCACCTCTCTCTCTCCCTTCTCCCCCTTCCCATTCTCTCTCATCAGCATCCTCTACACTCTCGCTATTCCTTACTTTAGAGAACCATCACGGCCCTGCACGCAGTTCTCTGTCCACAAGGACGGCTGCACGAATGAGGCAAAGAAGCTCCTACCTGCGTGTTCCCTACCCACCATCAGACCAGGGGACAGAGGATGTGCCAAAGCCTATTTCCTCCTGCAATACTTGAGGAACTACGTTCTTTCCACACACAGCCAAGCACATAATAGACAGGCTTATATCTCTGAGGCCGTGTCACCACACCCACACCAGGGTCTAAAACGCTTACAGATTCAGCGATGTTTGTCAAAGTACGGGGATCAGAAGTGCCAAACGCTGGCTTTAAAGGACTTGGTTCTCAACACAGAAACAGTACTTCAAGGGAGAGGGCTCCTCTCATTGACCAATTTCCACATTTTCTCCTTCTTCCTGCTGGTATGTCTCATACAAAGCAAACACACAGCGTGGAGGGCCAACACCCCGACCCCTGTCTCTGGGCTCATGTCTGCCACCCAGTCACAAACTGTCCTTAGTGAAGGGGCTCTAACAGGCCCAAGCATGGCAAACACTGCAGACAGGTTTTGCCCTTTCACCCCTTTTCCTCTCCCTTGCTGTAAACCGTTACATTCCAAAAGCTAGCCTCCAAGGTCTGTTCCCTTATTTGGCCATTGACTCATTCCTGAGACAAAACACGCAAGTCCAACAATCCACACTCATTATTTGGATAACATGTCCAATCAGGATTTACCAACTCACCCTGGCACAGACCTCTTCCTGCACAAACCTCACTCCTGCAAAAATACCTTCGCTTGCTTTTCTTGCTTACACTTGCTGCTGCTGCTGCTGCTGCCGCCGCCGCCCGGCCGCCGCCTTTGCAGCGCCATCCCTTGCCCCTCTAGGGCAATAAATCTCCTTTATACTGAGAATTTGGTGGCAGGGTGTGTCCCGTACCCATTCTGGGGAGCTGACTTCCCTTTCCCTGAGGCAGTCACAGCTCAGACTCTGAGGCACCGTGAGGCCTGCAGCTCTGTGGGTTGTGGAGAGCTGAGGCGGTCTCTAAGTGGGTCGGAGGGCTCTTGCTGGTCCCACTCAGATGCCGGAAGTCCGCCCTCGCCCTCCATAGCTGGAAGCCTAAGCGGCACCGCTCCACGTTAAC
Organism: Psammomys obesus; assembly: GCF_907164565.1. Taxonomy (NCBI): domain Eukaryota; kingdom Metazoa; phylum Chordata; class Mammalia; order Rodentia; family Muridae; genus Psammomys; species Psammomys obesus. The sequence continues at coordinate 227,821 of NW_026595981.1, forward strand.
CAGCCCTGAAACACTCATCCTTCCAGAGCGAGGACCCTCCTGCCTCCCCATGTCTTTGCTGGCACAGCACTTGCTTGCCCTGCCCACCTTGTTCTGGCTCTTACTCCGTAATTCCTGACCTGGACAATCTCTCTCCTTGCTTGGGAAGCCCAGAACAGTTCACTCCCGTGCTCCTCTCCCCCATACAGTTACAACTCAGGGTCTGCCACAGGCCAGTCACTGTGTCAGCACCCCAGGCCTTTCTCTCAGACACGGGATGAGCTGAGGTGGCTTCTGTCTGAGGAGGTAGCGGAGCCAGGCACCAGATGGAGAGAGCGCTGGAAACACCATTTCTCTCCCTTTCTCCCACCCAGAGCAAGGTTTCCTGCCAAAACTGGGTGAAATCTACCAGAAGGTTGAACTGATTAAGACTGTGTCTCCCTTCATCATTTTCTCATTCCTCAGAGAATCTGGGAAATTGGTTAGCGTTCTAAACAGTTCTGCCGCATCATCTGTAAAATGGGGCAAAAGAAATGTCTGTTGAGGACTGAGTGACTTCAAATAGAAGGCGGAGCTTTGTGTTTCAAACTAGGGCGTTTAACAGCAGCGGTGGGCTCCTAAGCAGCGCTGCTCTGTTACTGTAGAAACTTGTCAGCTGTTTTCCCCTGAATGTTCTCCCCTCTCCTGGCACCTCTGTCACATAGTGTCCTGTGCTTTTCTGAGTCTTGGTTCATTTTCTCCTCTCTCTCTCTCCCCCACCCCGTGTGTGTGTGTGTGTGTGTGTGTGTGTGTGTGTGTGTGTTTCTGCTGGCATAATTCACAGCAGCCGATCTTCAAAACTGATTACCTTCCTCATGCTGGTTCAAAACTATAACTGAAATAACACCCCATCTGTGGAACCTCAGTTTTGCTGTTAGACATCTTGAAATCCTAGAGTTTCCACGGGTTCTTATTTCTACATTCTTTTATTCACATTTCCTGTTTGTTGTGGCATTGTTATTAGGTTTTTACTTTTTTGATTATACTTTTGTTTTATGAAAAAAATAGAGAGAATGTGTACATGTGTGTGTTGCTCAGGAGAGAACCCCTGGTTCAAACATCCTAGACCACCCCTGTACATATCTTTCCTGGCTACTCTGAGGTTTAAGTTTTGGTTTTGAGGGGAGAGGGTTGTTTGTTTTTTCGGCGAAGTCTGATATTTGTTCTCACAAGCTGTTTCTGATGTTTGGGGCTTTGTTTTTGTTTTGTTTTGCCTGTGTACCATACATTTCTGTTTTTTGTTTGGTTTTGGCTTTCATTTTGTCTGCTTGTTTATTTATTTGTTTGTTGTTTGAGGCAGGGTCTCACTGTGTAACTTCAGCTGCCCTGCAACTTGCTATGTAGACCAAGCTGGCCTTACATATACTCTCCATCTCCTGAGTGCAGGAATCATAGACATGGGTCACCACGCTGGCTTTGTTCTGTTGTTTGGTTGGTTAGTTGGTTGGTTGGTTGGTTGGCTGGCTGGTTGGTTGGTTGGCTGGTTGGTTGGTTGGTTGGCTGGCTGGCTGGCTGGTTGGTTTGACTGTCACTATTGATAGTTTGGGGGCAGTTTCAGGACAGAGGTGCTTTGATCTGCTTGGTTTGATTTTTTTGAGAAATGTTGCTATGTAGCTCTGGTTGGCCTTGAACTTGCTATGTCAGCCAGGCAGGCCTCAAACTGCAATGATCCTATTCCCTCTACCTTCTCAGTGCCAGGCCTGCAGGCATATTGGTTTGTTTTGCCAGGCTGGAGAACAGACCCAGAATGTCCCACCACTGATTCGCACCCCAGCCCCTTGCCTGCTACTTTTTCCAGCTCATAATTTCTGTTGGAATCTGAACATTTTAGATAACTTATTGTAGCAGTTTGAGGTCCAGTCTCCTCTTCTGGGGCTTGCTATGTTACTTACTTATTTGCTGGTTTAATGCCCAAAGTTGCCATGAACTGACATTCGTGATGCCCAGAAGGGCTTTGCTTTCCATCCCCGACCACACTCGTAATCCAACTCCACTCATTACAACCGACAATTGTTTTGACAATCCTCTGAGATTCTGCAGAACAAACCAATACAATCAAATCTAAACCCTTGGAAGGGACACTAGTTGCCATGGACAGCCTTGCCCTGGCTGTGGCGGAGTCGTGGGGTCTCCTCCGAACCCTAGCTCCCTTCAGTCTGGACTGTGTCGTCATTAATCCAGGAATCTCCCCACAGCTGCCTTTCACCACAAGCATCTCTGTTCTTGGCATTTGGGCTTCAGGGTCTCCATAACGTATTGCAAATGAAGCCAGTTCCTTTAGGAAAAAAATAAGAACTATATATTTTTGGTCTATTTTTAGAAAAAAAAATCCAGATAAAACACTAGAACTGGGTATGAAAGAAGCAGTTTTCCCTCTTGGTGACCCTCCCCCGAGGAGAGAGCATTGTGGGTACCAGAACAGCCACCTTGGCTCCATCAGCCTCCCTTCCTCCCACAAAACCCAGAGCTCCAGCGCAGCCAGGGGTGATCAGACCCGTTAGTCCCTGACCCTCCACATCAACAGAGGACAGAGCAGAGGGCGGCTGCCTCTCTCCTGCAGCACAGGGCTGAGGCTTAGCTCCGGTAGGAGGTAACTAAGGAGGGGAGGGGAGGAAAGAAACACAGAGAGAGAGAGAGAGAGAGAGAGAGAGAGAGAGAGAAGCCATGGAGAGGAAACTGTGTAGCCCAGGTTGCTGGAACTAGAGGGAACTCTTCCAGGCTGGGGCGGTAGAGGGAGTCAGTCCTAACGCGCACCCCCTCATCTTCTTCCTCGTTCCTCATCTACTCGGACAGCTGCTTAGGATCATTCCCAGGGTCTCTCCACCTCTCACTTACACTTTTAACCATTTCCCTGAGGAGCGTGTTCATGGACTCTCCCCATCATCACGTCGGGAGTCAATTGCACACCTATTTTCAACGTTAATGATCCTTCTGTTCACAAACAGGCCTGTTTGCGGACAGTGGCGCTGGCCCTGCGGCAGATGCACCGCATCCCCGCCACTGCTATCATCCGTTTGTTGTTTAACTTTTCTTTTTTCCATAAAGACTAATGCATTGAAGGGACATTCACCAAATTACTTAGAATATTTTGCTTTAAAGAATTGAGTCTGTTCAAATGAGTAGTTTAATCTGTCTCTTTGTTCCAAGGAAAAGATCAGTATTTGCTATGAATTCGGTATGTCAGGCAGATTAGACTTACAAAAATTAAGTGCTAATTAGATGACATTACAGTTATAATATGAATTATACACAATAAAGGAAAGAGGCTTGAGGTACATCTCAGGGTAGAATATTTGTCTAGCATACATGAGGCTCAAACTCCAGGACTCCAAAATAAATAAATGAAAGAAAGAATGAATGAAAGAGATTTGTCCTAAAATGAGAAAAAAAAAAAAACAAACATAACTTTTGCAGGGGAAAGATACCGTATATCAGCAAAATCAATGAGGGAGAAATACTGCCTGATGGAAATAATAATTTTTAAGAAAAGGCAGGTGTAGTGGTACATACCTTTAATCCCAGCACTTGAGAGGCAGAGGCAGAAGTATCTCTGTGAGTTCAAGACCCAGGCCGGCCACAGTTGCTTAGTGAGACCCTGTCTCAAAAAAAAAAAAAAAAAGAAAGAAAGAAAGAAGAAAAAAGAAAGGAAGGAAAGAAGGGAGAAAGGAAAAACTTAAGGAGGTATAAAAATTAAGTTACTTGATATTTTTAAGAATTGACAGTAAGTTATAATAATAGCTTAGAGTGTTTCCACATCACATTAAGCAAATAAGGATAACTGGGCAAAGCAATGAAAATATAAGCACTTGATGTTCCAAAAGCCATATTTGCTTGGGGAAATTTCGGGATGATTTTCCTTCTCAATACACTTTTATGCAGTGTGTGTGTGTGTGTGTGTGTGTGTGTGTGTGTGTGTGTGCGCGCGCGCGCCTGTGTATGTGTCTGTGTGTGCAAGAGTGTATATATGCGTGTGTGTGTGCGCGTGTATGCTGGGGGTGTTGCTCAGGAGTGAAGCATTTGCTTGGCACACACAAAGCACCGGATGCAATCTGTGTGAGAGGTTCTGTTTAGGTCCGAGGCATTTTTTGGGATACTATGTTGCTTGAGCTGGCTTCAGCCTTCGGGGCTTAAGCAATTGTCCTCAGCCTTTGAGTAGCCAAGACTCAGGTGCCGCCACATCTAGCCCTGAGACGCTTTCAGTGTAAGAAAGCAGTTGGCTTCGTTTGTGCTCGTTCTGCACCTCATTAAGAGCACTTGGTAAGCAAATTGTTGGTGCTCAAATTGCAGAAAACTGGGAAATGGATGGAGGCAACCAGAGCAAAGACTCTGAGTTCCTCCTTCTGGGGCTCTCAGAGGTTCCTGAGCATCAGCACGTCCTGTTTGGGACCTTCCTGTCCATGTACCTGGTCACAGTGGTGGGAAATGTGCTCATCATCCTGGCCATCGGCTCTGACTTGCAGCTGCACACGCCCATGTACTTCTTCCTGGCCAACCTCTCCTTCACTGACCTCTGCTTTGTCACCAACACGATCCCCAAGATGCTGGTGAACCTTCAGTCCCAGAACAAGGCCATTTCCTACACAGGATGTCTGACCCAGCTCTTCTTCCTGGTGTCTTTGGTAGCCTTGGACAACCTCATCCTGGCTGTCATGGCATACGACCGTTATGTGGCCATCTGTCGGCCCCTCCATTACACCACAGCCATGAGCCCTAAACTCTGCATCTTGCTCCTCATCTTGTGCTTGACCCTCTCTGTCCTCTATGGCCTCACCCACACACTCCTCATGACCAGAGTAACCTTCTGTGGGTCTCGGAAGATCCACTACATCTTCTGTGAAATGTACGTCCTGCTGAGGCTGGCGTGCTCCGATGCGCACATTAATCACATGGTGTTAATCACCACAGGCTGCGTCATCTTCCTTGCTCCCTTCGGATTCATGGTCACATCCTACATCTGCATCGTCAGAGCCATCCTCAGAATTCCCTCAGCCTCCAGCAAGTACAAAGCCTTTTCTACCTGTGGCTCCCACTTGGCTGTGGTGGCCCTCTTCTACGGGACCCTCTGCATGGTCTACCTGAAGCCCCTGCACACCTACTCCATGAAAGACTCAGTAGCCACAGTGATGTACGCAGTGGTGACTCCAATGATGAACCCTTTCATCTACAGCCTGAGGAACAAGGACATGCACGGGGCTCTGGGAAGGCTTCTAAGGAAGCCGCTCCTGAGACTGACATGAGGGCTGTTTGGGGAAGGGGGAAACGAAGCACAGCGCATGCACGTATCCTTCAATGTGTGCGAAGCCTCCTGTTAGGCAGGACTGTTCGGACACAGATCTGGCTCTGAATGAATTTACGTGGACATGTAAGTAATCCCGGCATCCTCTGGATCTCATCACCTTTGGTAAGAACTAAGGTCACACTATGCCAATACTAGAGTATTGCAGGATTGAATTTTGCAATGTGCCTGACCACAGAACCATATCCTCAGGCTCTTCCAGATATGCCCAGTAATGACAGAGACACCACATGTGTTATCTCATATAGAGCAAACACACAAAAAGCAAATAGTAACTGATTAGAAGCTTGGCCACTGGGCTGTGGTGGCTTGGAAGAAATCCTTTAGAGATGAATCAGCTGAGCCAGCAGGGCTCAAGACTGTAGAAAGCAGAGTTCAGCTGGCGTGGTGATCATTCTGCTATTCTGTTGAGACTGGATGAGTGTCTGTTAAAACCTTCAAATTGGGTTGCAGGCATGAACATGGAGTTTATAGCCAATTGTGAGAAATAGGTAAAAACTGCCTGTAAATGAACCTGACTCATCAGTTAAAATGCAATGTCTACCATGCTGATGTAAATATGTGTGTCTGTCTGTTTAAAATACAAATGCTGGAGAGATGGGTTAGCAATTAAAAGCACTTCCTGCTCTTCCAGAGAGCCTGGGTTCAGTTCCCACATGAAAGCTCCAGTTTCAAGGAATCCAATACCCTCTTCTGGCCTTTGTAGGAACCAGGCACACATATACTTGTAGGCAAAACATTCATACACATAAAATTAAAATGAATCAATCATTCAAAAATAAAATGGCTGAGGGTGAATGTCAAGGTTGAACATATATGAGGCTATGGTTCAGAGAGAAAGGAGATGAAGGGAGAGAAGACTAAAAGAATCAAATACACAACAAACTTGGAGATAAAGGGTTACAAATGGGTACAGGTTTGGAAAATACACAGTATTTTAATTAAAATGTTGCCATAATAACATCTGATAAGAGGCTTTAAAACAGAGAAGTCTGACGTCAGCAAGGTCATAGAATGAAAGGTTCCATCCCTCTGGCCTGTGTTATCAGCCAACCACGGAGGAAAATGGTGTCCCCAGTGCTCTGGGTCCAGCCTGAGACTGCCGCAGCCTGCCACACCATAGACGTGGGGAACAGGGTAAGTTTGAAAACTGGGAGAGAAATTGTCTCTTTACACCTTCACTGCCCTCCACCCAAGCCAGCACAGTACAGAAAGCCATCCCCTCAACCTATAAGTTCTTCCATGAGGCAGAAAACCAAACCATTTGTTCAGCAGACTCCATCTTCCAGGTATGCTATCCAAGAGGACCAATCAATTAGGCCTCAATAGACGTGACTAACAGAAGCGACACAGCCAGAGCTCTGCTGAAGCAAAGAACATGTCCAGCAATCAGTGTGGGAAGGAGAGAAAGAGGCCTCTCTCAAGCCCAGGCTGGCCTCAAACTCTTTATCCTCCGCCCCAGCCTCCTGAGGAACTGGGGTGACAGGCATGCACCATCACACCCTCCTCTGGTAACGGAGTTTTGGTGGCTGAGCCTCAGGACCCAGTTGCGGGCACCCCACCGTCCTTGGCCTGTGCAGTGGCTCACTCAGAATCTCTAGCTGGGCTGAGTGATGAAGGACAACTTTTCCTGTCAGTGTCAGTCTGTGCAGACAGAGAGAAAGGCGTGCTTCTCTGTACTGCAGTCAGCAGTGTGAGGACGTAAGGACTGCACACGGAAACATGGCAACACAGACAGAACGAAATGAAGTAACCATCTTTACGCTTGTTTAGCGCTTCAGTGTTAAGACTTGGCCCCATACAGCAGTGCTGAGAGCCTCGGGGAGCTGGTCGGGTCGTGAGGACCCTGCCCTCATGAATGGATTCACCCGTTCATAGAGGTATCCTTAATGGATATATGGGTTGAGGACTTTATTACAAATTCTGCCCCCGTGCTTTGAAGCCACTTAGAGCTGAGCCGTTTTCTCCCAGTTTCTACCTAAGCAGCTGGGCCAAATGACCAGGGGCTGAAACTAGATTAGACAAGCACCAGGTTAGCTCAGAAACCCGGGACACCTCCTGGCTTGGGCTCTGCACGCACACCTGCAGGAGCACATAGCAACCTGTTAGCAGTGTAGAAGCCACCTGCTGTAAGGGGGGGACACTCACCCCCTAACAGTGGGCATTCGAACTCATCCTAGAACTGTCCAAGAACCCAGAGCCATGAGCTGATCTGCCCTAAACTGGTTTGGGGTGTGGGCACAATAAGGCAAACTGTGTCCTCAAAGTGGATTTTTCAAGAGAACCCTCTAGTTCCCATCATATGTCCACACGTAACTGATTAAAAAAACAGAAATGCCACAGGAAACAGCAGCAGGAGCCAAGGCCGACAGGGCCTGAGTATGGCAGGCTAAGGACAAGCGGGGATATTTGGGAGGGAGAAAAGAGAGGGGGAATAGTGTGATTATATTATCTCAAAAGAAGAAAAGAAAGGGTTTTTAAAACACTTTCTCTCAGCAACTAAATTTCTCCTTCTCTTAAACTCTATAAAAGGAAGCCCCAGAAAATAACCGAGGCCCTTGAAACCCTCACACAGGTGGCCTGCTGTGACCTTGATGGTGTAACTGATCACCATTCTATCATTTTGATTTGAGTAAAGCTTCCTTGCTGCTTTTGTCAATCTGCGTTAGCACTTTAAATAAGGAGCCAAGAACCTGAAAACACCTGGCCCAGACTGCAACTTCCAGGACCAAACCCTCTGAAACCATGAGGAGCCAATATAAGTATGTTCTTCCTGTGAGTTTTCATTGCATGTACTTTGTCGCGCTGACACAGAGTTGACGAATGTCCTCTCCCTGAGGAGGGGGGAGAACAGTCATCTTTAAGAGGCTCAAGGCCTACACGAGGGCACAGATAAACAACTAAACAAAAACGAAAAAAACAGAGGAATAAAATGTGAAGTTCAACAAACAGAAGCCATAATAAAAGAACAGTAATTTTATAGTTGCGTCACACCGTAACTGAAATTAAACAAATCAATAGAGCTTCAAGAGCAGACCTAATACTTTTACACAATGGAATTCTACTCAGCAATTAAAAACAAGGAAATCATAAAATTTGCAGGTTGCATCTAGAAAAGATCATCCTGAGTGAGGTATCCCAGGAGCAGAAAGACACACACAGTATATACTCACTTATAAGTGGGTACTAGACCTATAAAATAGGATAAACATACTAAAATCTGTACACATAAAGAAGATAAACAAGAAAGAGGACCCAGGGTAAGATGATATATCCTCACTTAGAAAGACAAATGGGATGGACATTGGAAGTAGGAGAAAACAAGTAACAGGACAGGAGCCTACTGCAGACGGCCTCTGAAAGACTCTACCTAGCAGTGTATCAAAGCAGATGCTGAGACTCATAACTAAACCTTCCGCAGAGTGCAGGGAATCATGTGAAAGAAGGGGGAGTTGGTACGACCTGGAGAGGACAGGAGCTCCACAAGGACCAAATATATCAGGGCACAGGGGTCTTTTATGAGACTGTTTCTCCAACCAAGGACCACGTATGGATACAACCTAGAACCCCTGCTCGGATGTAGCCCATGGCAGCTCAGTATCCAAGTGGGTTCTCTAGTAAGGGGAACAAGGACTATTTCTGACATGAATTCAGTGGCTGGCTCTTTGACCTCTCCCCCACCCCCGAGGGAGGAACAGTCTTGCTAGGCCACAGGGGAGAACATGGCAGCCAGTCCTGAAGATACCTGATAAGCTAGGGTCAGATGGAAGGGGAGAAGGACCTCCCCCATCAGTTTACTTGGAAAGGGGCAGGGAGGAGATGACTGAGAGAAAGACGGAGGGGGTTACAGCTGGGATACAAAGTAAATAACCTGTGATTAATGTAAAAAAAATAATAAAAATAAAAAAGCAGACCTAATCAAAAATAATAAAGAATCATGTATGTAAAAGTGGGTCATTTGGAATTACCCTGTTAGATGAACAAATATAAAAGAATGAAAGGAAATGAAGGATATCAGTGGAACTTGGGGGCATCACTGAAGTAAGCCTATACTTACTTTACTGGATTTCTATAAGAAAAGAATACAGAGGGATGTAGCTCAGTTGGTAGAGTGGTCACCTATCATGCTTGAAGCCCCAAGTTCAAACCTCAGCACTGCATAAAACAAGGAGAATGGCACATGCCTGGAATCCTGCTAGCACTTAAGAGATGGAGGCAGGAAGATCATAACTTTGAGGCTAGCCTACGATATACAGGACTTTAGAGAGAGGAAGACAGAAGAAGGAAGACAGGGGAGACTGAGAAGGGGTAGAAGTCGGGAGAACAGGGAGAGAGAAAAGAAAGTAGCTTTTTGGTTTAATTTTGTTTTGTTTAAGTTTCTTTACCTCCCAAGGGTGCTCCTTCCCTCCTCTACCCCAGCACCCCCTCCCCCTCCTTTCTTCTTACCCTTTCTCTTTTCTCCCAGATGTCCACTCTCTGTCCAACCTTCCCCAGCTCATCAAGTCACATCAGGACTGAGGTTGTCCACTGAGGCCAGGCAAGGCAGCCCTGCCAGGGGGAAACCATCCAAAAGCAGGCCACAGAGTCCATGTCAGAAACAGCCACTCCCACACACACACTTGCCAGATGACCCACATGAAGAGCAAGCCACACATCAGCCACATCTGTGCAGGGGCCTAGGTCCAGACCATGCATGGTCCTTAGGTGATGTCTCAGTCTCTGTAAGCCCCCTGGCGGTCTGGGTTAGTTGTTTCTCTTGGTCTTCTTGTGGGTTCCTGTCCCCTCCAGGTCCTTCCATCTTCTCCTCAACACTTCCACAAGACCCTCAGAGCTCTGCCCCATGCTTGGCTGCAAGTCCCAGCATCTACGTCAATCCATTGCTGGGAGGAGCTTCCCAGAGGACAGCCATGTTAGGTTCCTGTTTGCAAGCATAGCAGAGCATCATTAATAGTGTCAGGGGGTGGCTTTCTACCATGGGGTGGGTCTCAGGTTGGGCCAATCACTGGCTGGACTTGTTCTCAATCTCTGCTCCCTCTTTATCCCTGCAGTCCTTGTAAGCAGGGTAAGTTTTGGATCACAAGTTTTGTGGGTGGGTTGTTCCCCTCCCACCATTAGTCCTACCTGACTAGAACACGGTCATTTCAGTCTCCATGTCCCCACCCCCCTTTAGGAGCCTCAGCTAGAGTCACCCCCATATCCTCTCAGGAGCCTACCCAGTCTCAGGCCTCCAGCTTGTCAAAGAGATGCCCCCTCCCCTACTCAGTTTCCCTCTTGTTTCCTGCCCTCTCACCTCACAACCACCTTCTTCCCACATGTGATTCCTACCCATTTCCCTCCCCATTCCATGCCCAGTCCCTTCCCATCACCCACCTCTGCTGTCTATTCTCTTTCCCCTTATGAGTGGCATCCAGCACCCTCCCTTGTGCCCTCCTTGTTGCTTAACTTCTTTGGGCCTGTGGATTGTGGTATGGTTAGCCTGTGCTATAGGTCTAATATCCACTTAGAACTGAGTACATACCATGTTCCTCTTTCTGGCTCTGCATTACCTCACTCAGTTCCATCCATTTGCCTGCAAGTCAGTGGATGGGGAGGGCTCTCACCTGCTGCTCCCTGATCCTGCTGCTCTCCCACTGGGGCTGTAGATTGGGGAGGGCCCCGGGAAATAGCGCAGTCCTGGGAACTGGGGTGTGGGGTACACAGGGGAAGTGGAGCACAGAGGGCCCTGGGCAGCCTTCACCACTGCTGCTGGTGGGCTGTGGCAAGCCAGCAGATGGGGAGGGCTCTCACCTGCTGCTCACTGGTCTGCACTGGTATCCAGGGCCGCAGATGGGGTTGGATCCTGGAAAATGGCACGGGGTAGGTCCTTGGTTAAATTTTTTAAAGATTTTTTAATTTTATTTTATATGGATGGATGTCCTGCTTGCATGTATGAATTCGTGCCAGATCTTGCTGGTTATTCTCAGAAGAAGGCAACAGGATTAGATACCCTGGACCTGGAGTTAGGGATGGCTATGAGCTACCTTATGGGTCCTGGGAACTGAACCAGGGTCTTCTGGAAGAGCAACGAGTACTCTTAGGCACTGAGCCACCTCCAGCCCCAAAGAAGGAACTGTTTATTTGTTGAGACATGGTCTCACTATGTAGCCCTGGCTGACTTGGAACTCACAGAGATCCACCTGCCTCTGCTTCCGGAGTGCTGGAATTAAAAGTATCTGCCACCATACCTGGCTGAGCAGACAGCTTATGTTTAAAAACAAGACCGGGGACAACATGAACAAGAAGGCAGAGCAGGTCTGCATTTTATCCCACACCAGGAAGAGAGAGACTGGCAACCACACCCAGAAAAGAACACTTAGTGAAAACACTAAAAACTGGAAATAAGCTTGAACCCCCTACGTGGACCAAAGAGACCAAACGAAAGCATTACAAGAACAAGAACAGTCTCCCCTCAGCTACGCTTCATATCTTCCCTCAAGTTGGCATAGTAACGTCAAGAGAGGAGTCCCCAGAGCCATGGTTTCTACAATGGAAAAAGATAACCAAGGGGAAGCAAGCAGCCACCCTAGCATTCCTGTCCACCTCTCAGGAGCCCTGCTTGGGCTTCCTCATAGGGAACACTGTGAGGTAATGGCAGAACTAGTCTACCTGGGCCAGACAGAAACAAAGACAGGAGGCATCGTCTCATCCGGGGCTCAGATTGTTAGCAGCCATAGTAGAGACCTCTGCACTATGACTAGCTGAGATGCCCACCTTGGGGGGGGGGGGGCATACCCCACCCACAGAGCCAAGCTTGTTGCTTCAGAAACTTCGTGCAGAATTCAGTGTGTCTCACATGCCCAGCTAATCAACGCCATGCCCAGCCTCACACCCCACCCTAGGAAGGCCACCCAGGAAGCGTTGCCTTATCATAGGCCCCACAGGCGGCCAGCTGGAGCCCAGGCGAGCAGCACAGGGTGCGTCAGGGTGGAGCTTCAGCCCAGCGAATGAAAGAAGCAGCCGTGAGCCTGCCTGTGTCACCGTCACACAGGGCTGCATAGTCTCGTGTACTCAAAATAGTAATGGAAAGCAACTGGCAGTGTGGAGCCCAGAAGCAACCAAAGGCTTTATAGTAAGGAAAAACTGAAAAGTGTGTGTGTGTGTGTGTGTGTGTGTGTGTGTGTGTGTGTGTGTGTCTGTGTGTGTCTGTGTGTGTATCTGTGTGTGTGTGTCTGTGTGTGATGTCAACAATCAGGGGCTACTTTAAAACTGAAAAATGACTCCCTAATCCATAAGGATGATGCTAAATCAATCTCATCCCTAGTAGGAAGGTTAAGAGAAGAGCAAGCTAGGGTATATATAGGCAGAGTGTTTGCCTAGTAGTGTACAAAAAAATTAACTTTGAAATCAAAATTATTAAAGGTGGGGACGGGTGCAAATGTGAAGTTTTATTTAGAATAGTTAAAAATAGTTGTCACTAGTATAAAACAGCCTGTTGTTAAAATGTTTTATCTAAGCCTCATAACAACCATGAAGATAAAACCGACCTACGGTGATTGCACAAAATATACAAAGGAAGGACTCAACGCATTTTCACAGCAAAATGCACCAAAGGAAAAAGAAAAAAAAAAAAAAAGACAAGGCAGGGGAGAGACACGCACACTGCTTCCTAACCTAACTGACACGGTGTGCTCAGCTGCCTCGTACTCCTGTCCACTCTGCCAGGATGGATTATATTCCTTCTTAAGCCATGAGCCAATGAGTAATTGCCTTAAACATTAATAAACTGGGTTCTCCAATGAAAACACACAGTGATGGACTGGGGGCCTCAAGCATAAGCTAACTACAAAAGTTCACTTTATTGTTAAGGAGACATAGAGAATAAAAGTAAAAGGGCAAAGAAATATTCATATATGTATGTATATATTTTTTCCAAACAAGACAGGAGCAGTGGCACACGCCTTTAATCCCAGCACTTGGGAGACAGAGGCAGGTGGATCTCTGTGAGTTCGAGGCCAGCCAACAAAGCAAGTTCCAGGACAGCCAAGGTGACACATAGAGAAACCCTGTCTCAAAAACTCAAAAAATATATTTTTTTCTAAGCAATCAGAAACTAGAAGAGTACCTATACTATGTCAGACAAATAGGCCTTATGTGAAACACTATAGAAAGAGATAATGAAGGCCACTTAAGCAATGATAAAGGGACACATTTACCTTTACCTGTGCACAACATCAGAGTATCTGAATACATAAATCAATTGATAAATGACTTGAAGGAGAGTGGTTGCAACAGTTGGAGTCCCTGAATGCCCCCCACTCCGCAATTAGAAGACCACCAGAAAATGAACCTTGGCCTTTCCATTGGCTCTTTGCTTGTCTCCATGACAAGACAGAACACCTGACAGAAACAACTCCAAGAGGAAGGATTCATTTTGACAGTTTCAGGGAAGGCCTGGCAGCTGGGGCAGCTCCAGCTATGGCAGAGGGAGCGTACAGCGCAGCTTAGTCACATCCTGACAGATCAGGAAACATCTTCAAGGCCCGCTCTAGCCAGACCACAGTTCCAGCAGTTCCATTGCTTTCCAAAAACAGCATCATGAACTACTGGTCAAATATTCAAACAGGAGCCTGTGGGGAACATTTTACACCCAAACCATATGGATTTAAATTTTAGACAAAATGGACCTGGATCCACACGGAGCAGCCCCCCTCACACACACACACACTGCCAGGAGAATGTACATTGTTCTTGAGCTCAGTCCCTGTTTGTGTGAAATCACCCTAGCTAACTCCCTTCATCCATTTTGTGCTACTGTAAGGAAACACCTGAGATTACGTGCTTTACTTAAAGAAGAAAGAAAGACCAGGGCTGGAGAGCTATGGCTCGGGGTTAAGAGGACATGCTATTTTCCCAAAGAGCCAGAATTTGGTTCCCAGCACTCACATCGAGCTGCCCCTAACCACCATAGCTCCAGAGGATGCTCTGCCCTCTTCTGCCTTCCATGGCATCTGTGCACACATGGCACACAGAGACACACACACACATGAGTTAAAAAAATAAAAAATCTTTTCATTAAAAGACTGAGTTTATTTCACATGTACACTTGTCTCCCTACCATTTCCACATCTGACCACCGCTATTACTGTGTCCTATCTTAACATTCCATACATACTTAAAACCAAGGAAAGGGTGGCAGTCTGTCCTTGAAAACTAAACAGGCATTTTAGACAGCACATCCTTGGCAACTGAACCTGGACAACATTTATTGAACACAGTAGGGGAAGCTCTTGCTTTGCATTATAAAAAGGACAGCCAGATATCAGCTGTTACAGAAATGAAGAGAAATGGAATACTTCAAACTGTTTGAAGCATTTTCTTAAAGAGACTTCCTCCACTGCCGAGAGATCTTCAATAGCCTCATGGTCAGTCATCCAGAAGCAATTCTTCACATAATTAATGAACTTGGCTTCCACTTTGGGAAGAGAAACACTTCTTTCTATACTTGCTTGCATTTTTGCCTTGCTGTCTTCTGCAGAGCTAGGTCCTTTTGGTGTTTTAGGAGTTTTTCCCTGTATTTTTTGGAAGGACTCTTAAGTCTTTTTGAAAGACACCTAGTGTTTTCCATTTTGGTTTGATTTTTGTTCACTTTTTGCTGGTGTATCTCATACAGATTTCTTCACTGGAACTTTTTCTTCAGTTTCCTCATCAATTTCTTCATCATCGTCATCAGAAATTCATTTCTCAAAATTCTGGAAGCTGGAAAATCAAGGACAGCGGTGCCTGTAGGGGCTGGCCCCTTGGAGTTGGTACAGAACACACGCAGACACCAAGTTCTCAGCACAAAAAAGATTTTCTGAGGGGGAGGAGTGACTGCCTCTATGTGGGACAAAAGCAGCAGCAGGTGTCGCTGCAGATGTCATTTTTAAGGAGAAGAGGGGGAAGTCTGTGCTAGGATGAGTTAGTAAGTCCTGATTGGACAGGTTAGCCAGCGTAGCCAAATAATGACTTGTGATTGCTGGACCTTGCTGTTTTCTCTCAGGAATGAGTCAATGCCCAAATAAGGAAATAGATTTTGGGGCTAGCATTAGGAATGTGATCTAACAGTTTAGCCTGGGGGAGAGAGAGGAGGAGAGAGGGCAAAAGGTGCCAGTGCCCAGGCTTGCCATGCTTGGGCCTGTTAGTGCCAATTGCTGAAGACTGGATCTCCTCGTTTTCAAGATTCTGCATCCTCTGGAGGGAATAAATGGTATGACCACGTACTGCAAAAGATGTGTGAGCAGGAGAGCTGACTGCTAATAAAGATAACCTTTTATGAGTCAGCTGCTCATTCGCAAGAGGGATCCTTGTTACTGAGTCACCTGAGAGGCCAGCCCACCTCTTACTACTGCCACGTTGGCCAATAAATTAAAGGGGAAACACTCAGACCTTAGCATCAGCCCAACTCAGGACAGTTAGGATGTTCTCTATCAGGTGACTTACAAAATCATTACAGCCTGCCTTGTTTAGTCACAAGGTGTGGCCTATCCTAGCAAAGGTATGGTCTTGGAAAGGAGGACTCTGAAACCAAGGCAAACGCTTAAAGAATGGACCCCTAGAGGCTGACTGCCCACCGCTCTCCCCACGGCTGCACAGGGATCCCAGCGTGTTGGGTTGTGTTGGACTGTTTTACTGTTGTTCTGTTGGGGAGGGGTTATTTTGGTTTGGGACAGGGTCTCACTACATATGCCAGGCTCATTTCAAAGTCATGATCCTCCTGCTTCAGCCTCCTGCGTGCTGAGAGTCTGTTCTTGAAGTCAGGACTGCCTTTAAAGCTCATCTCCATTTTCCCATGGTCATGTGTAGGTAATGTCTTTAACACCTGGGGTATAAAAAAACTCTAACACATCAGCTTGTCAATGTCTTCTAGAGGATCACCCACAAGTTGTGTGTATTATGATTAGATGTTTTTAATGTGCTTGGTCCCCTACCTTTTTTTCCCTCTGAGTGTAGGTGTTTTGACTGCACATACATTCCCCACCCCAAGCAGAGGCCCGAAGAAGGTCTAACGTTGTGAACATGGTGGTTCAAACCTGGGTCCTCAGAAAAAACAACCAGTGCTATTAACTGCTTGACCAGCTTTCCTTCCCGCAATACGCTTGGTTTTTTTGGACCTAGGCGTCGGATACCAGGAGCCTAAGAAGACCTGGAAGGTCTGGGTCTCAGGCTGGGAGATCAGGATGGAGTTCACTCAACATCCCTCTTCCTCCCCACAAAGACGGGCTCCTTGGGTCCCCACCCAAGGAAGGAACCGATCTCAACGGACTAGATTATGACGCCGCTACGGTCATTTTTCACCGGAAGTGATGTGCTGAGTCACTCAAACCCAGTACTAGATGAGCTGTATGCTTGGAACACACTGGCGCTCACCCAAGCTCTGGGCCCTAAGTCTGAGAAAAACAGCTTTAGCAAATAGCCCTGCCCTCCGCAGTGCCTGCCACAGGTTCAGAGAGCGGAGGACCTCCGGATCTGTGCATTTTTCATTCTCGCTCCCCAGAGGAACCGACCAAACAGGGACACCCACCCCGACAGCCTAGCTCAGAAGCAGTGGGTGAAAGGCCGGAGTTGGCTGAGCACCCCATCCTGCCCGCGCGCCCCATCCTGCCCGTGCGCGTCCTCTGGTTCTACAGTCTGTGCGCGCCATCCAGCGGCCACGTCCGGAATCCTGTGCCACTTAAACAAAATCCCGGGGCTGTGACCTTTGCAGTTTTCCCCAGTTCCTGCAGGAAGTGTAACGCTGCCGGTATCTGCTATGCCAAAGAGAGAAAGAGCAACCCCCACCCCGTCTCCGACCTTCCCTAAAATTAAGTTATTCTTCCTCACGACTGACTCGTTGGCGCCGATTCCCAGCTCCCTGCATTTTCATTTGCAGAAGCATTTGATACAAGGATGTAAAATGAAATTCTAGAACGACCAAAGAAAGTCCTATAAAAAAACAACACTCCGTGCTGACTGGAAAAACAAGTATCTCTGTAAACGATGATTGAACACAGTAAAAACTCAAAAAAGAAAACAAGGAAGGAAGAACAGATTTCACAGTGAAACAGCGTGTTCTGTTGATGGTTTTATTTAATGTTTGCAGAGCCTGAGCAAGCTGTAAGAGCTTAAAGAGGAGGGTCATTTAATTTGGGGCAGGGAGGGGGACGAGGGGAGAGACGGCAAAGCAACATTATCTCAGGTGCTTGAAAATCAAGAATCATCACGAGCTAAGAATTAAGTACGTTTTCCAGAAGGAAGATAAATTTGTATGAGGGATACGTTGAATGAATGAAAAGAAGGAGGTAAGGAAAGGGCTGACTGTCTGTCCGGAGACAAATGAGAGTAAATAAAAGAGTCGTTACTCACACAGAACAAGACCAGAAAACGCAAAAATGCCTGACCACTAAGGCAACATTAGGGCAGATGGGAGCGCTTGGAAAACCACCTGGCCGCCTAAAAATAAATCTCTATTTCATTGCCCTGTATCACCAAAGTTCAAATAAAAAGTTTTTTTTTTTTTTTTTTTTTTTTTTAATGAAACCAGGAGCCAGTAACTGAACACGGGGGCCATGGCTGTACTTTCAGAACTCTGGAGGTAAAGTCAGTGGATCAGGACTTGCAGTCAGCCTCAGCTAAACAGAGAGTTCCAGACCCTCATGGAGTCATGAGCAATTCATGACCCCATCTAAATTAATAAACAAACAAGCAGACCCTGAAAGCTGATCCTAGAGTAAGAATAAACTAGCCTCTAAATTACAAAGAGGTTATTCTGGCCAGCACTACTGCCTCTCCAATATATATTTTCTTCTCCCTTACTAATAAGCCTCGCTTTGGGTGATGGAACTCAACTGTGGACACAGGGGGAAAAAATCACATTCTTTAAACTTTTGCATTTCTTTGCAGATGACAAGTATGAAGACACTGGTCTCTGAGGACGCTGTCTCCTCTGATGCAAACTCAATACCTCTCTTCTTTGTCCTTTCCTAACTGGGATGCAACACTTTGCAGCCATGTGACAACCACTTTGCAGCCATGCGGTGGTGGCCAACAGACTGATAAAGAGCACATGCTAAGGAGAGTGATGAGGAAAAATGGAGAAAGCCCGGCTCTCTGGTGAGACCACCGAGCCCCTGGACTACCGCACCTGAGGGCTTTGTATTTGTTCAAAGACAATTTAGAAGACAAGGGAAAAGCAGGGCTGCAGAGGGGTCTCAAAACGTGCTTGCTGTGAGAGAATGAGGGCTGGAGTTCAGTCAGAATCCACTTAAACGCTAGATAAGCATGTCAGCTGCCATTGCCCAACAGTCCGAAGACAGAACCAAGGGATCCCTCGGGCTAGCTGGGGAGTAGAACCAGCTGGAACTGGAAAGCTCCAGGTTCAGCAAGAGACCCTGCACCAAAAAATAAGATGGAGAGCCACTGAGGAAGAAACCCAGTATTGACCTTGGACCTCTGCCTGCACATGAAGAAAAAGGAAAGGAGGGGAAAGCATGGCTCTCACGCAAAATAAGAACAAACATGTGTTGTGCTGGCTAATAACGTTTTGTCGATTCTATACAAACTCTATACAAACTATACATTTGAGAGGAGGGACTCTCAATTAAGAAAATGCCTGCGTAATATCAGGCTGTAGAAATGACCCTAGGGTGTTTCTTAATTAGTAGCTGGTGGAGGAAGACCCAGCCCATTGTGGGTGGGGCCATTCTTGGGCTAGGACCCTGGATTTCATTTTTAAGAAGCAGGCTGAGAAAGCCATGAGGAGCAAGCCAGTAAGGAGCACCGTTCCATGCGCCAGCTCCTGCCTCCAGGTTCCTGCCCTGTTTGCGTTACCTTCCTGGTTTCCTTCAGTGATGTGCTACCATGTGAAAGCGTGAGCCAACTAAACCCTTTCCTCTCCAACTTGCTTTTGGTCATGGTGTTTCAGCATAGCATAGTAACCCCAACTGAGACTGTATTAAAGATCACCAAGACATTACATTCCAAAGGTTAGCCACATTTACTACTAGAAACATTGAAACAAATGTGCAAATTGTCTTTTTCTTCGAGGTTGTGACAATGGGAGAAAGGTGTTCCTTCAGACATAATTCTTTTGCATGTACACAGACAATTATCACTTGCTATTATTTATCTGAAATAATAGTAGAATTGTAAGATGACTCCAAGAGAATCTGAATCAGATAACCCAGGAAGGTTATGCACTGGACAATGTAGTTTTCATTCGAGAACAAATTATTCCCTTCCTGTCGCTTGAGTCAAATATTCGTTCATCCCTCCAAGGTATTGTTAGTTGATGATTCTTAGTTCCTGTAGCTAGGCAGATTCTTCACTGACACAACAGATAGTTTGAATACACAGGGCCTTCTTCCAATTTGCATAGAGAATATAAAAAGCCAGGAACCCACGACAGTCTGGAGTACTCCTAACATAAAGGGTAAAATAAAAGCCCCCTTATTTACAATTAAACACACAACAACAGCAACCAATGGCCAGAGAAAAGGGAAAGGGGCATTAGAGATGCATAGGAAAAGAAATGCAAATGCTTTCTGCACATAGAAAATAAAAATGTTCAGCAACATCCATGAGTTTTATAAAATGCATATTAAAGCTATGATAAACAGGACAAGCTTGTTGACGGTGAGAGAAATAATGTGTTTTCATGCATTGTGAAGGGATACATTCATATTGCCACTTGGAAGGACAATTTGGCAAAAACAAAAACCTTAAAATATTCAAAATGCATATAGCTTTTCTCACAATAATGCCATTTCTAGACGTTTATCCCATGGATGTTGCTTGCCTGCATATGCAAAACCATATGAGAGAAATATTATTTGTACAGCACTGCTTGTAGCACAAAGGGTTGGGAAGGAAACAGGTAAGTAATCACACGTGCATTTCTGAAGTGGAACACCATCCAATTATTTAAAATAATGAGGCAAGGCTGTAATCCCAGCGTCAGGAAGCAGAGGTAGGAGGACTGCCACAAGTTCTAAGACAGTTTAGGCTACAGGGTGAATCCAGGACAGCCTGAGCAGCAGTGTAGAACCCTGCCTTAATTACGTTGAAAAATGAACAAAGCAGTCAGGTTTCAAGTCAGCAAGAAGGCTGTGGGAGGACAATGGCGACATGCTTGCCGTCCTGACTAACTTTATGTCAACTTGACACAAGCTAGAGTCATCTGAAAGGTAATTTTTCACCTCAGTTGAAAAATTATCTCCAGAAGCTGCAGCTACAGCCTACGGGGCATTTTCTTAATTAAGGACTGATGGGGGCGGGGGGCAGCCCCTGGTGGGTGATGCCATCTCTGGACTGGTGGTCCTGGGTTCTATAATAAAGCGAGCAAGCCATGGGGAGCAAGCCAATAAGCAGCCCTCTTCTGTGATCTGTGCATCAGCTCCTGCCTCCATGTTCCTGCCCTGTTTGAGTTCCTATCCTGACTTCCTTTGATTGTGAACAACAGTATGGAAGTATGAGCCAAATAAACCCTTTCCTCCCCAACTCGCATTTTGGTCCTGGTGTTTCATCACAACAGAAACCCTAATTGAGCATGTATGAGCACTGGGTTTGATCCCGTGTGTGTGTGTGTGTGTGTGTGTGTGTGTGTGTGGGTGTATACATACATACATATATATATACACATATATATATACGTAAGACAAAAAATAATTAGAAGACTTCACAATTTCAGTATTTAAACAACTTTATTGATGTTTCTACTCACTAAACAGTCAGACATTTTTAAGTTATCAACATAATCCAGGTTATCAATAACCCTTTATAATTAATAAGCAAAAATCTACAGACTCCACCTACAAATCTGTTCACCATGGCTCTTGAGCTGTCCCCATCATCCACTGGGTGATTTGTGGCAACTCTGGGTCCCAGTTCTACATCCCACGCCACTTGCTTTAATTATTCCTGTCTGGGCTACTTCCCATCCAAAATCCCATAAATACTTGCACGTGTTTTTCATCTGGGCTGCCTCTCGCCATTCGCTGATCGTCAGAGCAAGCTCCTCCTGGCCACGGGGCTCTAGTCATGCTAAACCCTTGGTGGCTCTGCTCTCTTCTTCCTCCTCTCCTCCCATGATCCTCCTGCGCCCCAGGACCTCGAACCTTACTCTGCCTGCGTCTCTTCTGCCCTCCACAGATGTAGGCATTTTTTATTGGCCAATCAGGAGTAATTCGGAAGCCAGTTTATAGCACATCACTTCGGTTTCATGAGGGCTTGCTCATAAACCAGTGAGAATATGGGGGGAAGCAATTAACATCTGAACACATGGTGGCTCCAGATCAGCCACCACAACTTCCCCTTTCTGTCTAATTTTAAAAGGCCATTTTTTTAGTAATAAACAGTATACAGTAAAAACATTATGAAATAATCAGGAAATCCATATATAAAAGATACATTCATAAGTTAGTTTATTTGTATTTAGCAACTTTGAAGAAAATGTTATCTATCATATCTTAGAGAGCCTAAAGTTCTGTACCTAAACTATTCTCTATCATATTTTATATTTATCAACCTAAAAATGCCTTCTAGATCTAACAACACCTTCTTAAATCCTAAACAACTTAAGCTTAGTTGTAAGACGATAACTATTTGGTCTTCAACCCCATCAGAGACTTGAGAGGAATAAAATTATTATCTGAATAAACAGGAAGTGCAGGCAACAGCTTCCAAAACTAATAAAAATGACAGAGACAATTCACTGCCTGGACAGTCACCCAGATATTCCTCTATAATGTTGGAGCATCATAGTCAGCCTTCTGGCCCACTATATCTGACAGACATATTTGCGAAGCAGCGACTTATAAGGACTTGCTTACCC
This sequence comes from Psammomys obesus, assembly GCF_907164565.1. NCBI lineage: Eukaryota > Metazoa > Chordata > Mammalia > Rodentia > Muridae > Psammomys > Psammomys obesus. The sequence goes on from NW_026595981.1 coordinate 249,960, forward strand.
TGTCTTGGCAGATCTTGGCAGTCAACTTAGTCTATGTCCAAGTCTTGTCCATTTTTAGACAGCATTTTGTCTGCAGTGAAGAGAATGCATTTCTCCCTCCCTGTGGCTAGCTTGCAACATTTGAAGCCATCTTCTAATGGAGATTCTGTGATGCTCATCTTCTTCTTCCAAGTGGAAAGGGGTGTTGTCACAGGAGGTGACATGCCGCAAGTCAAAAAGGCCTTAAATTAATTTTTTTAAAAATCTTTAAATTCCAAATTCTTCAGACCTCTGAGGTTTTTGGAGATCTCTATTTTATTCTTTCATACTGTGCAATTATAGATATAAACAGGCAAATGTTGCTTGTCTCTAGCTATTTACTATCTGTTAAACCTAGGAAGCATATTTCTGTTATAGACTAGGCTAGTATCTGACATGACCATGAATGTTATTGACTATTGACTTGCATTACTTAATTATCCTGAACAGCTTGTTAGAACAGCTTTAAAAGGACTGGAAGTAAACCTTGTATTTATAAATGAGTTGTGTAGGTCCAATACTTCATACCAGAGAAGAAAAATGTGTGTGTATCAAAATTAACCTTAAATTTGTATCCGTATACAATATTGTATACAATGTATCAAAATTAAGAATAATGATGGTTCTAAAGTTGAAGAGCAGATCTGACAATCTAACATTTATCTTATTATTCCTGTAGGATATTTCTATATTCCCCCTCTTTCCTTTCAACCTGAGTCTAAGTTTATATACCTATTTTTTTCCTGATCAAGACTATTAATAACTGTAACCAATTCCCCTAAATGACAACACACATCCATGGCCCATTAGAACAACCAAAATGTATCTACCCCACCTTTAAGGAATGGGACATTGATCTCTTTTGTTCTTGCCAATTTGGGATGCCTTTTGAGGGCCCCAAAGGAAATTGGGGAAAACTGGTTAATTCTTAAAAAATTAGCTGTGACATTTGTTATCCAGTCTGTGAGTGTTGTGAAAGTTCAGGCTTAACTGAGTTCTTGTTTGGAACAGTCTGAAAGGCCTGACCAATTGAAAACAGCAGCTTTCTCTGAAGCTGTCCTGAAAGCAAACTTTGAAGGAACAGCAACTGAAGCAGTCTGAGGCAGAACAATGCAGGATGCTGGAATATCATCTGTTAGAGTCTCAGCATCCTCCAGAATGAATCCTGTCATGTCCAATCCAACTTTGCTGGTATCCAGTTCTTTTGTTCTGAAAATATATAATTTCTCATAAGCGATATACAGTTCTATGATTATAAATGTATGGGCTGTGTGATCAGAAGAAGATATCTGTCTTTCTTTAACCCAGTCTGGATTGTATACCAAACTGTAATACCAATCTTCAATCATGCCATATGCAAGGGTGGCATCTAATAATAAGCCTTGAGGATTTTGTAGCCAACAAGACTTACTGGCTGTGCATAGCTGATGTTCTGCCTCTTGCCAGCCAGTCCTGGCTCTGCTCAGTCCACTCTGTTCTCCACCTGCCCACAGCAGGCTATATTTTGACTGCAGGCATGCCTAAGAGTCTCTCTTAAAGAAACACGTAAGAGGCTGCTTTAACTTGGAAGTTTTCAGGCTTTAAGCTTGGGTTTTAGTTGCCGTTAAGTTAGGTGCCACCATATTGTAGAAAGGGGCTATTAATATTTACTATTAATACGTATGTTTATTACAGCGGTTATTTAAGCTGCAATCATTTCAATAAGGGTACACAGACACCAGTTAGATTTTTAATATGCCTTATACATTGGAACTGGGCGGCAACTCAGCTATCTGATTATCTCCCAGCTCAAACCCCCATGTCATTTGCTTTAAGCGATCCTAACTAGGCTACTTCCCATCCAAAACTCTCAAGAACACTTGCATGTGTTTCCCTCTGGGCTGCTTTTCTTCGTCTCCTGACCCTCCGAGCTCCTTCCACTAACCCATGGTGACAGCTTTCTCTTCCTCCTCTCCTGACCCTTTCTCCCCTCTTCCTCTTGTGATCCTTCTCTCCTCCAAGCCCTCAAACCTACCTTACTCTTCCTAGCTCTCTTCTGCCCTGCCCAGGTGTAGGCATTTTTTTATTGGCCAATCAGGGATTTTTTTTTTTTTTTGGCAAAAACAAAACAAAAACATCATTTTTGTTACATGAGGGTTTGCTCATAGAATAGTAAGAAGTCCTGGCAGGGGGAAGCAATTGGCATCTGAATACATGGTGGCCCCAGATCAACCACCATACTAACTCAGGTGATCATACTTGAGCACTGGCTCAGCTCCCCTGGACAAAAAGTCTTCAGGGAGATGCTAAGAAAGCTGGCCTACCAGTCTAGGCCCCACCACAAGAGAAAACCCCCATTGTAACTTGAGGAGGGAAGGTTTAATATAAATGATTATTAACTATAAACTTTAAAAACTGTCAGAAAAGGCACTGTTGGAAATACAGCCAACTTCCCCTAGAAGGAGAGAGAGTGCCCAGGAGAAGCTGTCCCACCCAAGGACACTTTGTTCCTGGAGGGAACAAAGCATGGGTGCATGCCAGTGGAATTCTCTGGAAATCTATCGTCTATTCCCAGGGAGGTGTCTCACTGCAAACAATCTGTGCCAGACTGCACGGCCACTGAGGATGTGAAGACAAGGAGGGGATTTGGAGGACAGGCTGAGAGCAGAGAGGCTGGCCACTGTGAAGCGCAGGACCTGGGCACTGGACAGGCTATGTGCATGAGTCCTGTGGCACCAACTGGGTCCCCCGTTTTCATCTGAGTCCTATGTCATCAACGGGGTCCTATGACGTCACATGGCCAGAATCTGTTGTAAAGAAGGTGCCTGCTGGTAGGAGCCAGTTCTCAAGGGTGCTGCAAGAGCCTGCCACAGAAGCCCCTGAGTGTCTCCAAGGAGCACAGGCAAATGGAAAAAGAGCCTTCTGCGGGCCCTCACTTGCACCCGGCTAAAACATAGCTAGACAAGGAAGAGGGAATTTAATAATTGGACTTGGGACTAGAGCAAAGCTAATATACAATTTCACATATGTCTAATAAAGCTCTTTAGCTGTTATAAACCCATAAATAAAAAGCCAACAACTCAATTTAAACAAAAGAACAGATAAAACACGCACATGCAAACACATACAACATAATACACACATACACACATATACAACACAATACTCATATACACACATACAATCCATATAGGCACACATACACACACATAACACATATACACAGGTACATATATACACATACAACGCACATATATACACATACAACACACGTGCATTCACATACATACAACACATACATACACAACACACATATACATATGCAAATATATGCGCGTATACATGTGCATATACACACATACAATGCACACAGACACACACGCACATGTGCAACACACACAGACATACATACAAGGCACACACATGGACACACACACAGGCACACATTCTTTCCCAGTGTGTTCACTCTTGTGCTTGAAGGGTGAAGTTGAATTTCACCTGTACCCCACAGTCCACTTTTCTGGCATTTTCTTCATACCCTTTATTAGTAATAAATTCTTATAAAATCCAGAGATCTGTATTTTAATTTTTTACATGTTTTAAATTAGTGTGTGCATGCATAACCACTCATACATGCATGCTAGCCTGAGCATGTGTGTGCCAGTCAGGACAATTTACAGAAGTCAGTTCTCCCCTTCCACCAGTTGGGGGACCCAGAGATCAAACTCAGGTTCATCAGGCATTTAGGCAAGCACCATTGAGCTCCAAACTATCTCGCCAGCACACACACACACCACATAGGCGCATATATATGTATATGCAGTAAAACCCATCTGATATCCTGCACAAACTTGCTATTCCCAAAGCAGGCTCGCCAGCACCTGCCTCGCTGTTTTCACAGGATGCTGACAGGGTGGCTCGGTTTGCTCGCTTCTCTCAAAGGGCTGCTTTGTGTTATTATTCCACATTGTGGGTCAGTTCACCTGCTTGAGTCTGCCTTCCTCCTGCATCTAGTCTGCCTCTGGCCCTGCTAGCACAGGGAACACTTGACCAGTGGGTGTGAGCACTGGCAGATGTTCTGTTCCTGGGGCCTCAGATCACACCTTTCCTCTCATCATCTGTTTGAAAGACCCCCGAGGAGAATCTTCCGTCAGGGAGACCCCCACTCCCAAGGATCAGCGAAACCAGTCTTCGGATGCAAGCCGCAAGAGGTTTATTTCGATACACGGGTACCCGGGGCGACAAAGTCTCTCGGAGGACTTGCGCGCCCTCTGGGGGGAAAAGCTGGGCTTTTTTATAGGGTTTTAGAGCAAAAGCGCGGGTACAGAAGCGAGAAGCATGGTTACAGGGAGCTGATTGGTACATTTAAATGAGACCACAATTTGAGTCAGAGTTTGGCAGGGACACCAGGATTCCAGGAACTGGGTGGTCGAGACGGTCATGATGACCCCTTAACTTGGCCCGCCACCTGTTGTTTTCCTTAGGACTCCTATCTCAACTGGAACAGTCTCACAGATATCCCATGAGGGTGATTAACACAAACTGTTTTTAGCTCGACTGGGGCAGCCTGACCGCAGATATGACACAGCTGGGTTTCTCAGTAATTTTCCAGTTCCCCACCTAGCCTACAGAGTTTCTCAAAACAGTGGTGTCCCGCAAAATGGCGTTAGCTATGTCTAACTTAGGGTGAGGCGGGGGTCTTTCATTCATGTTCAGACGATTGTAGAAGGTTTGGAGAAGGAAGACAGCTGCTCTTCATTTTAATAGCATTTCCTGTCCCTTCAGCCTCTGGCTTTTCCCACCAAAATCTCTCCATCTATTTGCTCATGATGCTGATCCTTCCTTCCAACGTCTCCTATTCCAGGTGTATGCCATCCTCAAAGCCGTCATCCATCTTCATATCAAATTGCTCCTCTCAAGCTTCCTGTTTTAGGACTCGTTGTCTGTGCTGTTCTCTTCGGTAATTCTCTTTGACTTTCCCACATATTCTCCTGTAGAGAATGTGTACTTTTCCACCTGTGCAAAAACTGTGAAAATAATTCCCCTAGGTGAGAGATAGATTCTTCTCTACCCTGTAGGCTAGGGACAGGCTTCTGAGCCTGAGACTACTACATGAGGAATATATTTTTAAATGGAGACCGGAAGCTGAATCCATGGTCCCCAAAGCATCAGACTACAGCAGAACACGTCACATGCTTATCTAAAAATGCACATCCCATGGGGCACAGTGGTGCACGCCTTTAATCTTGGCCCTCGGGAGGCAGAAGCAAGCAGAGCTCTGTACTTCAAGGCTAAACTTGTCTACATAGCGAGCTTCCAGCCATCCAGGGCTACATAATAAAACCCTGTCCCAGAGTCCTCCCCAAAAATTCAGATCCCTGGGCCTTGCCCATGAGTAATTGAATTGTAACACCTTAAATAATACCTGAAACGAGCATTTTAACAGATTTTTTAATAACTTTTAGACAGCCTGAGACTGAACTGCTGGAGAAAAATTCCCTGAGTGGTGTTTTTGTAAGGAGCAGCCTCTGTTCTTCGGGTGGAAGGCGACTGTGCTGAAAGCTAGAGTCATCAGAGAGAAAGGAGCCTCCGTTGAGGAAACACCTCCATGAGATCCAGCTGTAGGCGTTTGCTCAATGATCAGATGCGGAGGCCCAGCCCCTGGTGGGCGGTGCCATCCCTGGGCTGGTGGTCCGGGGTTCTGTAAGGAGGCAGGCTGAGCAAGTCGTGGGGAGCAAGCCGGTAAGCAGCACCCTCCACGGCCTCTGCCTCAGCTCCTGCCTCCAGGTTCCCGCCCTGCTGGAGTTCCTGCCCTGACTTCCCTTGGTGATGAACAGTGATGTGGAAAGGTAATCAGAACAAACCCTTTCCTCCCCAACTTGCCCTTGGGTCATGGTGTTTCGTTGCTAAGACAGTGGCCCAAAGCTGAAAACAGAAAAAGTAAGGTTTCTGCACAGCCCGATGCAGCTATCATTTCCACCCAAGGAAAAGAGACAAAACATCCGGTCTCCCAGGTCACTGCAATCAAGTGGCTAATAAAGTGGCTAATTTCCTCTCTGGAGCTCGGCTCTGGGTCCCATAAGGCGTGGCTGCCCGGGAGCACACAGAGCACCTTGAAGTGGCTGAGAGGGATGTGGAATGGACCACAGCAGTGACTCGCCAGTGCCACACCTCAAATCAGAGGTGACTGCAGTCCCTGGACACAAGTGAGTCCTCAGAACCAGCAAGAAGAGCAGCCCACCTCACCCCCAGGCAACACAAGAATGGTTTATTGAAAGGCGTGGCTGCGTTAGACTTGTGTGAGACGAGCAACAGGCCACCAAGCCTGGGCTCGGGAACACCCAGAGAGCTTATAAAACAAAACTTTGGATGTATCTGAGGGACATCCAGAATCAGTTTATTTGAAGTAGTAGACCGGGTAACCATCCTTCTCACCATGGAAATGGGGAACCCTGCAATGTTGGGGGGTGGCTGAAAGGAACAAGGTAGAGGAAGGACAAGGTCATTCTCTGCTCAAGCTGGCCCATGTCAGTCTCCACCTGGCCTTGAACCTCAGTTCTCCTGACTCTCAGGCCCTCAAGCCCAGGCTACACCTATGCCATCAGCCTAATAGACCCTGAGGCTTGGCTTTGACCTCCATTGAAGCCAGACTCCCACAGGCTGCTCACACCCAGTGTCTATTTCCCTTGTGGTAACAGCCTCCTGGGCTAGTGGACGCCTGGACTGAGGACTCCGCAGGGGCCTTGAAGAAGCCCTTGTACACGCGCACTGTCAAAGGCCCCCGCTACCTCGGCCACGTCTGCGCAGTGCTTGCCTCCACACCGTCTCTCCTGCAGGCATCACACTCACAGCTGTCCAACCTCCACCAGCTCCCTCCCCGTTCTGCCTCCTAGGCCTTCCCCTGTCTCCGTGTCTACAGAAGGACACTAGTGGGAGGGCAGACCAGCCCCTAAGCAAAGAAAATGCAGCCATCAAACAAAGGAGACTCTATTCAAAACTGTTGCAATAAGGAAATGCAAACGACAGAGACGGGTGGGGATTCATAGCCAAGTTTTAAGGTGAGCAGTTTTCTCAGGTGGAAAATTATCAAAAGAAACTCGACTAAATCTCAAGGCCAAAGACGTGCCCTGAATGGATGCTGAGGACAGGAAATCCTTAGCTAGTTTAGACTTAGTTTTAGCTTGGATGAAGCCTAGTCAGAATGTGAGCCCAATGGAGTAAGAGAAAAGTTTGGTTGACAGAGTCCATACAACAACCCAAGGCAAGACAATTGTCCCATGATGCCAGGCTCTACCAAAGGGCTGATGAGAAGAACTTTGAATTGAACATGAGGTTTAAAACAAGCTTTGAGTTTCAGCTGAAATGGGGTTGTTTCAATGACTGATAACAATCAATCAGTGCAGGAGTTACAGAACAGGACCCCACCAGATGGCAGGTGGAAGAGGGCTGGTCAGAAAAGCCTTCCCCTATATAGAAGGTAGAACAATGGACCGTAAGATGGCCAAGAATGCTCCAAGCCATTAGACCAGATAGGAGGGAGACCAGATTTCAAGAATCCTAAGAACTATGCCTCCAAGCTGGCAATATGCCCACCTGCTCAAAAAGAACACCTGAACAGGCACTTAGAACAACAGGTGGAATTCCAGAGTGCCATCAGGGTTCAAAAATCTGAGGGGACAGTAACTGGCCCAGGTGAATGACATCTATATAGCCTCGGACAGCTACACAGACAAGAATTCCATTCCCACAGACACCATCTATAAGTGGCCTCCCCGCATATCCTGATCCAGGGAAAAGAGCTGACCCCAGAAAGCAGCCAAACCAGGAGGTGCAGAGAGGCATCGGGTCTCAAGCTCTGAAGAGGAGGCCTGCAAGCAGGCACTGACGGCAGGCCTGGGGGCCCGCACAGGACACGGAAGCCAACAGCACCGACATGCCCGTTACCTGCTGCCCACGTGCATCCACACCCCAGCGAGCTAGAACTTGTTTTTCTGTTGATGTTAGCCTATCAGATTCAGGGCCTAAAATGAGATGTGGTTCTGACCACTTCCCTGGAATAGAAATAACACTAGTCTCTCGATGAGCTGTGGGGAGGGATTAAACGATATTATAATCAATTCTGCTTTAAAACTTGTTTCTATGAAGTTGGTCCTATGAAGTTGATGTAGTGGGGAGTAACGTTAGCCTGAGACAGCTTGAACTTTTGCTTCTGCCTTTTGTCTATGAGAAATATCAGGTGCACGCAGGTAGCTGCACTCAGCTAAATCAAGGGCACACACGAAAACATTCGACATACCCCGAATGTCCGCCAGCTGCCTCCAGGAAGCCGGTGTGCTCTGGACTGCATCCATTCATCCAGCTTTCGACTATGGCTCCTCTACCTCCTCACGGCAAGTGGCGGCCTTTCCAGCGCTTGTCTCCACAAGCATGCTGCAAGTCTGCTTCAGGTTGATACGTGTCCGTCATTGCAGTGTGCTTTTATTTCCTAGTCACTTAGCACGCATGGGTTGTTACCAGTTTTGTCAAGCTTACATGCCCTTATTTTTATTTGTCTTTTTTTTGTATTTGAGTGACATGTAGCCCATCTTCCCTGTGGCTGCATAGTTCCCTACAGTGTAACTTAGGGACAGGTAAGTCATTATAGCAAACTGGCTACCTGGAAATAGCAGCTGCTTCTGTTGGGATTGTCATCATTACTCAGTCTCTGCTACTACACAAAACTTTTTTTCCAAGGCATTTCCTCAACTAGGAATTCATCTTTATCCTCATGCTTTCCACAGGAGTTGTGTTTCTGACAGCACATAGAAGAAAATTCATATCCCAGCACACTGAATAATTTGCCCAAGATCACAATGAAGTCCCCAACAGAGACTTAAATCCTGCCTCTTGCCTTCAAATCTGCACCCAAATGGTCAAGCAAAGCACATGTGTGAGTGCAGCCCCTGAGAGTCAGAGGAAGGTTCGAGGAAAGGCATTCAAGCCACAGGAGAACCGAGACTCTGAGGAAAGGCATTCAAGCCACAGGAGAACCGAGAATCTGAAGAGGAACTCGGGGGTTATAGGAAAGAGACAAGTCAGTTAGTAACAGGGCTCTCACCTTGAGATCCAGAGGCTAAACAAATAAGGGTGTGGAGGACTGACAGGAGGAAACAGTGAGGAGTGGTGGAGACAATGGGATCCGCATGTCTCAGAGGCGGCTGGAGCCAGCACTCACCAGCCCATCCCTGAGCAGATCCAGTAGGCTTTTTTAGAAGAGAAACAGAAACTCCTTTTTTTAGGTTATGGCTACTTTGACTGTGTGCGCATGTGTGTATGCATTCGTGTGTGTGTGTGTGTGTGTGTGTGTGTGTGTGTGTGTGTGTGTATGCATATGTGTTATATGTGTATTTGGTGCATACATGTGAGCGTATAGGGCTATGCACACATACAAAGTCCAGGGCGGGACACCGTTTGTCTTCCTCGATCTTGACCTTATTGCCTGGAGACTGAGTCTCTCACAGGAAGGCTTCACTGACAAGCAAGTTCTCAGTATCTTCCTGTTCCTGCCCCTCCCCCAGTATAGGGTCACAGACATATGCGATCACATACAGCTGTTTGTGGGCGCCGAAAAGTTGAACTCATATCCTCATGCTTACAGAGCGAGCAATATTACCCAACAGACTCTTTCCCCAGCACCAGGTTTGTTTATTTTGTCTGTTTGTTTATAACATAATGGCATGTTTAAAATTTTTTAAACAGGTTCCTGCCAGCTAATACCCACCCTCCAGTGAAAGGCCCCCCTGAAATCTGGTGCCCCACTCCAAGAAACGTGAACTCTGATGGACACAAAATATGTTATTTATTGTCAATTTCTGCAAAGACACATTTAAGCAACAAAATATACATTTGTCAACCTTTTAGAATTTGTTTTATACATTAACAAATACAATGTGCTACCATAGCAATAAATTAAATGTACATTATTTACATTACATAGGCAGTCTGGATCTACGAATCACCCCCTCACTGAGAGGAAGCAAAGAAAAGTCATCGTCACAGGGGTCACTTCCAAACTACACCTCTTAGGTTCTACCACACAAGCATCTCTTCACGTGGAGACACCGGCACCCTGGGAGCCGGAGGTCAAGGGGTGGCCTCACGAGGAGGAAGTGTTGGCAGACAGCTAAGGAGCAGGGAGGGGAATTTCACCCTTTCACATGGAAAAGTCACAAAGCCAAAGACACCTAATTCCAGTCTTCCAGCCAAGCACACTATCCCCTGGTAACAGTAGGGCCCAGGCCAGAGCTCGCCAGGCAGGCTGCCTTGGGCTGTGGGGGGTGTCTTCTTTCTCCCAAAGGGGCTCACAACCCAGCTGAAAAGAGACATGGGATTGGTGTCGGCAAGGAACTGGTGGTGCCTCTACTGGGCCATAGGACAGCCTTGCTCACCCTACCAATCTGCCCCTGCCTTCGATTGAGCGGTAACTAAGAACTGAAGGAGAACATGGGGGGGTGGGTCCAGAGCATGGCTGACTAGCCTGGTCCCAGCTAGCCTAGAAGCCATGAGCTCGGTCTGAACCCCAGGCATTGCTCCACAACACAGCTGTCTTTACGGATTAAGAAACAAAGAACAAAAGGAAATGTTTGAGTTGGCACCTTCAAGGGTCAAAGCAAGGAAAACGAAACTGGCTGAGTCCTGCCTCGTCGCCTGACATGGGCTTTTAACCCATCTCCATGTTCAAAGCGGGCGGCCTGGGGTGTAGCTCAGCAGCAGGGTACTGTCAGCATGAGCAAGGCCTTGGGTTCATCCCCAGCACCACCAGAAAGAGGAAGGGATGGAGAGAGGAAGGAAAAGGAGACAGAGCAGAGAATTCGCTCTTTTCATCGCTTTCTATCCTGACTTAGAACAAGGAAGCCAAGGGTAGCCAAGGAATCTTTGCCCTAGTTATGTTGCCCAGTCACTGAAGACACAAGCACTTTGAAGCACTTTGCTGGAATCTGCCCCGCCCCTCCATTTCCCTCACTCAAGCCTCAGGGTCCTCACTGACCAAGATTGTTCACGACGAAAACCAGCAGAGACAGAGGCCCTACCAACGCCCTCCAACCCCGGCACCTCCCTGCAGTGCAGAGACCCCAGCCACCAGGCTTCCCCAAAAAATGGGCCGGGCCCCACAACTGTTACTCCACCACCAGCAGGTACAGTTGATACACAGGAAAGAACCAAAAGCTGTGAGTCTTGTGACGGCTTTGCCACTAGGTGGCTGTGTGGCCTCAGGCAAGTTCTTTCTGCTCATCTGGAAGATGGCATGGTGGGATGAGAGGCAAACAGAGGCCAGAAGGCTTGAGTATCAAATGGTGCCCACAAAACTGAGCCACAGATTATTTTCCAAGAAACACCATTTGACATTCATTCTCACAGACAGAGACTCTAGCTAAGACTCCTCCCTGGAGCTCTCCCACATCTGTTTTGATGTAGCCACAGAGCTGGGGGCATCTGGGTACCTACTCAACCTGCAAAATAGCTTCTTCAGTGACTCAGGCAGACCCCAAGGCCAGAGTTGTGACCAAGAAAACCCCTTGTGGAGGTAACAGTGAAAATGTCTCTAAATACAAGCAGAAGCATCGTCTACAAAAACCCAGGCCCATGAAGGGGCTTCAGCAAGACTTTGAGCCCTAAGACTAAGTACAGCCATGAAAGGAAAAACTGAAGCAGAGTGTGGGAGGAACAGTCTCCAGTCCTGAGGGCTGAGAGGAGGCTGGGCCCTGCCGTGGTCTCCCTCCCACTCAGCAGGGAACTGCAGTGGGGCTGCTTGTGTATACTCTGGAAGCCACAGGATGGACCTGCCAGCTAGAGGCCTGAGCAGAGGGCAGAGGCATCTCAGTTCCTGCTCAGAGGATCTCAACAGCAAACCAAGGGTGGGGAAGATCCCAGCCCAGTTCCTCTCAGTTCCTCTGGACACAGTCATCCATCCTGCTCACTGGCCTAGGAGCAGGGCAACACCTGGTCCAGAGGTCACACCTGCAGGCAAAGTAGCCAAAGCAGTGTAGACAAGGCTTGTAAGGTTTCCAGACAGTGCGGGACAACCCGGAAGCCCCTAAGGACCCCCAGACCATAATGCAACACACCACAACCACTGAGCAAAGGTAAAAGTGTCCAACCCAGAGACAGGAGCCAGGGCCCTGTGATAGTTTCAAAGAAAACACAGTTTGACCTTTCAAGTTCAGGCCAGCAGAACACTGCCAGAATCCACCCGCCTCCTTCCAGCAGTGGGTGCCGCTGCGCTGGCGTTTAATAAAAGCTAAACAGATATTCTGGTGACCTTCTAACTAGAGCAAATCTCACCAGACTAGTCTCTCACGTAAGCAGGTTTCCCAAGTAGAGTGAGGGGAGAGGTCGTCCTCCCCTGAACGCAGCAAGTGTGTGGGAATGAGGGTGGAAACTGTGTTCAGTGGTGGGGACACGGTTACCGTGCCAGCCCTGAAGGCTGCGCCGTCCTTCGGTACTGTGGTTTGGGAAGAAGAGCCTACGCAGACAGAGAACTTGGTTGGAAATCTCGTCATCTGCTCACTGAAACAGAGCAGAACCGCACAGGCCTGTGTGTACCTAATGGGGTGGGATCTTCAAACGCCTGCTGTTCAGACCCAGTGTTTAGCCTGATGGATGCTCCACCCTACACCCAAAAGCAGAAGAGCCCTGCAAACGGGGAAGGTTGAGGAGCCAAAGGGGCCAGGCTCACCCAAAGAAGGTCATGGCAAGGAGTACAGACGGCCTGTGGTATGGAAAGCACAGGCTTGTGGGGCCCAGCTTCCAGGAGCCTGACAATGGACAGCTGCCTGGAGACCTGCAGCTGGAGATGGGAAGAAGAGGACTGGGAACTGAGCCTAGAAGCAGCTCCTAGGCAGTACTGGGTCCCTCACAAATGCCAGGAACACAGAGGTGGAGGGACACTGTACTGTTTCCATCACTAAGTTCAAGCACCACACACTGGAATGACCAAAACTTGCCAAGGCACCCCCAGCTACAGCTCTTCCCTCTCTCCTTCCTAAGGGTGCATTGAACCACGTCTTCTGCGAATTCTCACAGAAGTGGAAACCTGGACCCCAGGGGAGCCTTCTCACCCAGAAGCTTTCCTCAACCAACAAACGTCCCTGCACTGGCCGCCGGTGGCTGCCTGCTCCCACCACAGGGATCAGCAGCAGCTTGTGTAAAATTAGAAAAGAAAAACCTTGAGACCACAGCCAAGGAAGCATGCAGCCAGGTTCTGGATACACCCAGCTCTGACTCTGACCTTCCTCCAGGAAGCCCTCTGAGCCCCCTGAGGAAACTCTGGCAGCAGGGACAGAGCCCCCTAGGCCTGGGCCAGCAGATGTGTCACAAGTGCAGTGAGATACATCCTGGAGGATGCTGGGATATCCCTGGAAAAGCAGCCCTTCCACCATGTCCAGGAAGGCACTGTACTGTGACCCGAGACAGACAGCACCAACTAACCATTCTGCGGTTACCTCTGCTCCCCACCACACAAACCCCTCAGGGCACCCTGGGACTCGGTGTCCCCCTTGCCCAACTCTTTTCCTGCAGGTAAAACAAGATAACAGCTGACTCAGGTAGCTGGTCACATCAGGACGTCGGGAGTACGGGATGGAGCTTTCAGGTCTGTTGGAGAAGGAGCCGGCAAGGCCATGGCCAGGTCAGGACATGGAACGGACAGCTGGTCTGCTGAGCAGGCGGCCAGTGAGACAGCAGGCCTCAACGGTCAGAGCAGTGACGGCACCCCCAAACTGCTGGAATTAGGAGCCTTCTGCAGGCAGAATCAACACTTCCTTGAGGAGATAAGGAAGGGGAGATGGAGAGCAAGCACTGGATAAAAGAGGGAAGAAAACATGCCCGCCACCTGCCCGTAGCTACACTCAGGACAAGGAGGGTGCCCAGTCAGGGTGCCTGGGTTCAGACCCAGAAGTATGTAAGCACTGTGAGAAATGAGTTCAACACAGAGTGGGCTCAACTGTACCCTTCCCCTTGGTCCCAACTCACTCATACCCCTGAGAGACCTCACTGAGTAGGTGGGGCCAATGTATCTCAGGTGACTTCACTATCAGTTCTCTAGTGTCTCATGCCAGGAGCTGAGACCACCTGGGATTGTCCCTCACGGCAATGCCTGCGTAGGGGCATTTCATGGCATCTGGGGGAGATATATACCAGCCTGGAGCTCTAGCCAAAATGCAAGAGACAGACTGCCTGCAACCGGGAAAGCAAGGGGTAAGCTGAGGAATTCCTCCCTCTGGGGAAGGAAATGAACTTTCACTACTTCCCCTTTTAGCTTTTCCACCAGCTCCGTCCAGTGTGGGCATCTATCACGATGCCGCTGGATAGCCCTCCCCAGCACCGTTCTCAGCCCCTCCTTCCCCACAGAGCTCTGGAGATGTCCTTCTTGTTCCTCAGCTGAGGATGGTCTCTGGCCACTGTCAGACACTCACCTTGAACAGGAGAAGGACTCTGCTTTCACATTAGTGACCCTGTGTAAGAAACACAAAAGCATTTTTCAAAACCCAGACAACAGTGGCCTCCACCTGCAGCTTCTGTGCCCTTGGCATGGCCAGCAGCACCCATTTCACATCTAGGCATGGCTGTGTGCAAGAATGTGGCTCTGTGACAGGAGGCACGGAGGCGGGGCAAAGGCGGCTCATGAGCCTCCAGCCTGGTGTCTGCACTGAGTGAGGACAGAAACCACTCCCCCAGATGTGGTGGCGCAGCCTTCCCTGCCTGCCCTGGGGACCCTCATAAGCACTTTCTGAAGTGCAATCTCTTTCCAGCCCACTTCGGGAAAGGCTGGCTGTGGGTGAGGGGTCCTGGGGTGGGGCATAGGGCTTATTGGGGCCATTCCTTAGCTTGCCGCACCATCCTTACCGCACTGGAGCTAGCATGGCTGAGTTTATCAAAGCGGAATTTCAGGTTTGACCTCGGGGAGTTTCTGCTTTTGGCATCTAAGAAGAGAAAAAGGATGTGGAGCCTGAGGGATCATTCTAGCAAAATGAGAACACTGAGTACAGAGACCAGGGAAAAGGGACGGCAGCCTCTCCCCAAAGCATGCTCACTGAACTTGAATTTTGAGAAATATTGTACCCTACTTATTAAATGCAGGTCACCTTTAAATTAAGTATTTTCAAAAATAAATTATGGAAGCTCATAAGTAAACAAGCCATATTCAAGGAAGATAATGGATACCCAAAATTTGTCATTTCCTCATTATCTTACCGTGTTTTGCTGTAATCTGTGCCCTTACCTCTGCTGTATCCCTCCACCAGACACTCACTAAGGTGGTAGGCTACGCATCTCACCTCAACACCAAGCTCAAGCATATCACAGTGTGAGATCAACTCTGATGGCTGTATTACAACTTCTGAAGTTAGTTAGGCGTGGTGGCCCATGCTTGTAATCTCAGCACTCAGGAGGCAGAGGCAGGTGGATCTCTGTGAGTTCCAGGCCAGCCTGGTCTGCAAAGCAAATCCAGGACAGCCAAGGCTACCCAGAGAAACCCTGTCTCAAAGGGAAAATAATCACAAATGACCTGAAATCAGGCTGTGCCTGCCATCACTGCACTGACTGATATGAGCAGCTCGGGAGCCACTGCTCGCCAGTGCTTGAGGACCTCGACCAAATTCAGCAAAGAGGCTGTTTGTATCCCAGACAAACTAATGCTGTCTTCCTAATGTAAAATGTCAGCGGAGGCAAGAATAGCCACCGACACCCACATGGGAGCCAGCTTTGACGGTCACCTGCAGCCTTGTACTGGCTAGAGGCACCAGGGTTGTGTGAGCACCAGTGAAACTGTCCTGTGAGGACCTCACAGACACCTAGGACTGGCAGTAAAGAACACTGCATATTTTCCCATTATTTGCAAAGTGTGTTTCAGATCCATCATATTGGTAAAGTTTACTGTGCCCATGTATAAAGCATACACATGCATGTATCCACACACACATCACACATGTACGCATGAACGCTGTAAGAGCCTCCCTGAGTGACCCTGATGATTCCCTTTTTATCCCCAGAAGCCCCACTATGAATGGCCAGTGACCAGGCATCGGCAATTAAAGAAGAGCCCCAGCCCATCTCTCTCCTCTCAGCTTGCCTCTCCCCACCTTCATTGGAGCAGCTAGAAACAGGTTTCCAGACCTCCAAGCCCACCCTAGCATGGGGTTAGGGGTCAGAAGCAGGATGTCGGGCTTAAATACAGCCTGGGGGTGCAGTTAGTGCAGGAAAAGATTCCACAGCCATCCATCCACATTTCCTTCTGCCCTGAGCGACCTGAAACCAGCTGCAGACACTCCCGAAGCCTCCCTTCACGCAAGCCTCGTCCAAGAGAGCAGGCTGGCCTCCAGTCCTTTTGATATTCATTTACTGCCACAAAGGACACAGTTTGGTGGTAGATTATCTGTTCACCTCATCGATATTTACCCAAACTTTAAAAAAAAAAAATCAGGAAATGTGTGTGGCTACTCCAATTTTACAAATGGGAAAACTGAGGGTCAGGAGGTAAGCTAGCCATTGCCAAAGCTAAGTCCATCTCAAGAGCTGCCGTGACCACAAGGAACCAAGAGAGGACGCTGTGAGCTGCTCCATCAGCTGGGGAGCCCTCGCAAGGGCCATTGCTTTTACCCTGCTCTCCCCTGTGTCTCACTACATCATCTTTTTGACATTAGTCGATACCCAGTGATACCAGCAGAATCTCAATCCCCCACCCCCGCCAGCCATTGTGAAAATCAATTAAACAGTAGATATTGCCAAAGTCCCTTGGGGAGCAAGATTATCCCTAGCTGAGAACTGGCTGGCCACACTAATGTTTTACTGCAGTCTCATAAGACACATTTAGGTTAATGGTTGTGTGCTGTTTACAGTGTATGCTCATCACATCATTGTGGGGAGCCAAAGAAGTCCTGAATGAACATATAAAGAGCAGATGAAGTCCTGAGGACATGCGCTTTGTTGAGCCAGACATGTCAAGAACCCAGTGCCTTAGCCCCATGGAAATGACAAAGCCTCTCCTACCGTGGTGAGGCTCAGAGAGACCCTCTTCAGAGTGTGAATGTTGACACTGTGTAAACACTATGAGTGTTTACAAATGACTGGCCAGTGTGTGCAAAACCTAGCAGCTGCTCCTCCCCCTCCCCTACGTTTACAGCCTGAGAGTACCTGCCTACAAATACCTCCTGTGAGCCGAACCCCTCCCCACAGGGCCCACGGGGGAAAACTCATCTGTCACACTGGGCACTTGGTTGACCTGGGGGCTGACCCCTGGCCTTTTCTTCCAACCTGATACCTCCGACTCTAATCAACTGTAGGGATCTCAGAAACCCAAAAGACACCAAGCCCGAACTACCAACCCCAGTAAGTTCTACACCCCAGCATGCTCTTCCATGACCCCGACTCCCCTAGGTGCCCACTGTGCCTCCTCACCGGCCCCCACCAATCCTTTCTCCACTCAGCACCTGCCAAATGGTCTTTCTCAGTGTCAGGTAGCGCTTGCAGAACCTTCAGTGGCTTTTACCAACAATGCCTGAGCCCTCCCCATGCCTCCTGGCGGCCACCTCATCATCTCCATAGCCCTGTCCTCTCTCTCACCTCCCCATGACCCCACTGCACTGAACCTCACTCACTCACTCCCAGAGCTCAGCCTTTCATTCCTCCAGCCTCCTCCACTGCCAGGCGTTCAAAAGTCACTGCTGTGGCATTGCTACCCTGGGTCACTTGGTAGTGACAGGGTAGGGCAAGAGGTGAGAGCATGGGCAGCTTTCTAATCACCCAATCCTGTCTCCTCCACCATGGGATCATCATGAAATCATGCAGCCCTCAGCCTCAGTTTCCCCATAAATAAGAAGATAAGAATAAGATGGGCAGATGGAGTAAGCTGGTGGAGGTGAATGTCCTGACATCTTGGAAAAGGAGAAGTCGGCCAGTTCAGCATGGCCGGGGTACATGCCCTTTGAACAGCAGTCAGGGCACAGCTCTGCCCTCCCAACTACATCATGCACACCTCCACACGCCACTGACCTGTGGGACTCCGGCTCATGATGATGGGAGTGGCTGCGGCCCCCAGGCTGGGGCTCTCACCGCTCAGGGACGGGCTGTAGATAAACACCTCCTGCTTGAAGGGCGAGGTTGTGGATGGCTGGCTGCTCTGGGGAGGGAAACTGGGTGAGCAAGGCCAATGGCTCCCCAACAGCCCACAGCTGTGCTAAGATGGAGCACGCGAGCCACTTCCTGCAACCCTACATGGCACTTCTGCCCCAGCCACGGTTACCTTCCCTGACCTCTTTGCTCTCTGGTTGGTGGCCGCTGGCATGGACAGCCTTCCCTGCTGCTGCTGAGCTGCTAAGACCGAGTCCCTTCCCTCACTCCCTCGCTCGGTGGTAACAGCTGCACAGGCCACCCCTCTACGTGGTATTATTTTAGAGCAGGGCACAACCAGCTCGGCCCGGAGAGCTGGTCTCTGATTGAATGAGACACACTTACCCCACTGTCACACTCCTCCATGGCCTCACCCTCCCCTGCTGTGCTGCTGAAGCTGCTGGTGCTGGAGGAGGAGCGGGAGATGGCCCGGCCGTTCTCCTTCAACTTTATGAAGGGCCTGCAGAGACCAGGGAGCATGGCAGACTGAGAGAGGCAGACCCGCCAGAGCTTGCCCACAGCCGCTTCCCCAGCCAGATGGCCTCAGTGTCCCTGAGACTTCGGCTTGCCTGGAGGCAGAGCACATATGCCCGGACTCCAAACGGCTACAGCCAGCCTTTCCCAAACCCCAACTCTCTTACTTCTCTTTGTTGGGACAGATTTCTGGAGAGCTGGGATTTGATGAGGTCTCAGACTTTATCTCCTGAGAAGAATGTCCGCCATCTGGGGTTTTGGGAGTGCTGGAGGCACTGTCACTGGAGGAAGGAAAATAAAGAGCAGTGAGCCCAGAAACCAGGCCCTTCCCCTTGTCCACCCTTGGCCCCTGACAGAACTGAGGCTGTGGGGCCAGTACACAGGCGCAGCCACCGCTTCCCTTGTCACCCACGCCTCTGAGATTGCAGAAGACAGAAGAGGCTTCTGCTCCCTACAACAAAGGTCAGTTAGATTCGTGGTGATGGCCCAAGGCCACCAAAGAGAAGTCCTGGCTTGATGGCCTCCAGCCAACGTCTACCCCTCTCCGTGCTGGCCATTCCACCCGGCCCAGCTATGGATCGAGGTGGTCCCACAGGAACCAACCAGTACCCATGGATTCCTGAGAAGTCCTGGGGGAGGGGGTGGCACCTACTGTAATGACTCTAGAAGACATCCTACAGGTGACAAGGCAGCCCTGGGTGCTGAGGACTAGAGGGATACTGTAAGCCTAAGCACCCAAGAGCTCCCTTCTCCTGCAGTTCAGCAAAGATCACAATTTCCCTGTGCCAGATACTGGGACCAGAACAGCTTTGTCATTAATTCACTTTTTTTTTCTTTAATATTTCTGAACCTCGGGACTACTGGTTTCTTTTTCTTTTTAAGACTTATTTACGTATTCATTGTTTCTGTGTTTGCCTGCATGTATGTATGTGCACCACATGTGTGCCTGGTGGACTCATGGGTCTGTACGGAGCATTGGATCCCCTGGAGCTGGAGTTACAAATGGTTGTGAGCCTCTGTGTGGATGCTGGGAAGCAAAGCAGGGTCCCATGCCAGGGCAGCCGGAGCCCTTTAACTGCTGGGCCGTCTCTCCCGTCCTTCACTGCACTTTTTAGAATAGCAGAGTTAATGAGGCACAACACACGCGGCACACAACTCATCTGTTTGTTTTTAAAATGTTCACGGGACTGTGCAGCCCTCACCATATCTAATTGTAGAGCGTTTTAAAGCCTCTTTTTAAAAAGCCTGGTTCATCTCAATCACTGGCCAGCCCCGCCCCTAACCTATTTCTTTCTGTCTCTGAGCTCTGCCCCGTCTGGACACTCCACGGAAATGGGACCTGCAGCATCTGTGGTCTTCACACCGGCCTTCTACTAGCTTAGCGTCTGCCCGTGTTCCAGCCTGCACCACTATCTCAGCACTTGCTATTCGCTGTGAAATAGCATCACAGTCCGTGGCTACACTCATTCATTTGGCTTATCCAGCCCCCAATGGCAGGCTGTCCGGTTGTCTCCACTCTGAGCTAGCAATTAACGCTGCAATTAATAAGCATGTGCTGGTGACGGTACAGGCAACCGTTTTCGAGCCTCATGCTCTCTCTATCTGCACACCTGGGGGTGGGATGGGGGGGCCCTGTGGGAACTCTAGTTTGAGCCCTTGGAGGGCTGCCCCACTGTCTTCCAAAGCAGATGCACTCTCTCACATCCCCACCAGCAACGTGCAAACTGGGCCGATATCACCACGTCCGCCCTAACACGTGTGATTTACCTTTACGATCACAGGCACCTGGAGGTGTTAGTGACCTATATAAACTGTGTGTGTGTGTGTGTGTGTCTGTGTCTGTGGATAGCATACGCATGCTCACGTATGCACAGGTGCTTTCAGCTGCCTGTGCCTGCAGAAGTCAGAAGTCAGCGCATTTCTCCAGAGCTTTCCACCTCCTGTTCTGAGACGGTCACTCACTGAGCTCACCAGCTGACCAGAGAGCCCCAGGACTGTCCCGTCAGCACACTCAGCTTTTCACGTGATGCTAGGGATCCAAGTCCTCAGACTTGCCTAACAATATTATCCCTGAGCCACCTTCCCATCCCACCGTGCACTTCGGTGAGGTTGCCAGTGACCTCCTGAGTGTCACACCACAGGGCTGGGTCACTACAGTGACCGTCCCTCCATGACAGACGGGAATGTCTTCCCTCCCGGCTTTGGAGGCCTGCCTCACATACACCCTGTGCAGTCTGTCATCTCTCTTCCCTCCCAGCTGTTTTTGCCAGCACCTGACCTCCTTGTCTGTGAACACTGGGGCTCTCCACACTCTCTGAGGAGCTATGCAGATCCATTCAGTTTCTCTGCATCAGAAACTCTCCCCATCAAGGCCCAGCTTCCCAGGGCGGCCCTCCTAAACACGAGTGACAGGGTTGGGGGAGGGGAGTACACCTGAAGTAAGGCCAGGGTTCAGGGGAGCCTGACACTGGAAAACCTGTCCCCATACTTGGGCACCTACAGCTATCAAGGAAAAGAGAGCTGACAGGCCCCATAGCTGAGACGGAGCACAGGCCCTGACAATTACCATCGCGTCCTGCTGTCCCCCTGGCTGTCAGAGCCCGAGTGTAGGCGGGGGAAGAGGCCTGACCGCCGCTTGATGGGGCTCCTTGACTGGTTCTTCACGGCTGCTGCGGCCACTGGAGGCTGCCGATAAAACCGCCACAGTGAGTGTGTGCCCACACCTTCTTCCCACCCCTTCGCTGGTCTTGTGAGACCACCCAAAAAACAGCAAGGAGCTCAGACCCCAACACTTGAGCTGCTCACAGTGTCTTTCCCGTTCTTAAGCCAAGCCAGTGGCAGCAGAGCCTAGAGCTCCTCAGGATGAAAGGCTCACCACAGTGGGGCCAGATGCTGAGCTGGCCGGGATGATTGAAAAACAGGGTATCATGGATTGAAAAACCTAGAGAGCCCTGGAAGTGGTCAGCTTCAACCTTTCACCTCACTGGTGAGAAAGCCAAGGACCAGCTATGTCAAGATCAGGTAGCAGTAAGGACCCAGAGCTCCTGACTAGTAAATGAATGGACCCAGGTAGGAGTTGCAATAATAGACCAAAAGAGAGCCGCTGAACTGAGTCCACACGCACCAATGAGCAGTCCCCAGGGGGCTGGCCAGGCTCTCTGCTTTGTGAAAGTTTGAGCAAGAAGATATGGAAGCCGGGAGCCTGCCAGGTTTCCAACGCCAGCCTTGATACCAGTCATGTGCTATGCCGCTTTGGGAAAATGATCACACCCACTGGGCCCCAGTCTCCCCACCCACAGGAAATCACCTGCTCTGCTGATACCATGACGTTTTGGAAGACACTAAGTAACAGATGTGAAAATATTAGGCAAATCAAGCCATTGCTCAAGGCCATTTATCATAAAGATCTTAGTGAGTCTATTCTGCTATTTTTATTTTTCAAAGAAAATCCCAGTCCATACAAGTCAAAAGCCTCTTGCCTTATTAATGGCTACACGGTTCCCTCACCTGCCCTTGTGTGAGTCAAGAGATCTGAGCTCAGAGACCCACAGGGCATCTCTCCATGAAAACTGAACACACCATGATGAAGAGGCTAAATTTTGTATCAGAAGGTCCTGCATTCAAACCCCAGATCTTCATCTTAGCTGGGTGACTTTTAGTGAGTGGCCTAACCTCTCGAGCCTCCTTTTCCTAAAGTGCGTGTGCTCCTTTCTAATGGTGTGTCCTCCTGTGTCTGCTCAGGAGTTCAGGTAGGATCTTGTGCCTTGGTAGCCAGCTCATGCATGGTACAGAGAGAGCTGCTGTGGCCACTGCTGTCATGAATAATTAGGTCTCCCTCATGAGTCCCCAAGCTCAGTTCTTAAGGAGACTCAGAGAACAGTTCATAGTACAAACTGACCTCAGGGCCAACCGGCATGGACGTGCCGCAAGACCATTGTCATGGATGGGGCTGGGTCACCTCCTTAGCAGCTTCAGTGTTCCACATCCCATCATCCAGCTTGCCCTGATAGTTACCTCACCCAAACCTGGAGCGAGACACACTCTCCTCCCCCGCCCCATGCTGGCCCAGGATCCACAGTACTCACCGAGAAGGTGGTCTTGGTGACCTCCATGCTGTTGTGGACAATGCCCCCACTGAGACTGCCAGGAATGTTGCCACCATGCAGCTTCCTCTGGCTACCTACCATGGTCTCCATGGAATGGCTGCGCACACGGATGGCTCTCTGCAAGGCATGGGGAGGGACAAAGGTCTGAGCGTCAGCACCTGGCCCCTCTGAGGACTCTGCACACACATATGAATGCACACGGTGAATGAATGCTAGCATGGGCACACGGTCACGGAAGCCCATGTCTTGGTAATTGGTGTTTGCAGAGTTCTATAAATTCTGTCCAGGCAGGATCTGAGGACTCACTGCTGCAAGGTGGGCCAAATGTAATTGTCATCTTAGGGGAGGGGAGGAGAGGCAAGGCAGACCTCGATGACACTGTCTAGTGAACAGCTCAGCCTCTCTGACTTACGGCTTCTGTGTCTATAAGATGAGTGCCACACATTCGAACATGATGAGGGCTGAACACTAGTGCCAGACTGGACACTGACTTCTTTTAATTTGATTGTGTGTGTGAGTGCGTGAAACCACACCTGCACTCACAAAGCCATGCTTCCTCTCCTAAGTGGATCCGACGACCCGCCCCACTGTTACCACAGGTGTGCCTGTGCATCTGCCCCTCATGTACAACCCTGGAGCAAGTCCCTGCTCAGCCGGGCACAAAGTTGCAGCCTCCCCTGGGCTTTCCAGATCAACACTGTAGATCTACACGGCTGTTCAAAGACAGATGTGCTCAGACTGGGTGCACACAAGACCTCCTGGGGGTGGAAAGAGAGGGTGGGGTGGGTATTTGCAAGCCGTTAACTGTCTGGCCAGTGACAAC
This sequence comes from Psammomys obesus, assembly GCF_907164565.1. Taxonomy (NCBI): domain Eukaryota; kingdom Metazoa; phylum Chordata; class Mammalia; order Rodentia; family Muridae; genus Psammomys; species Psammomys obesus. The sequence continues at coordinate 273,504 of NW_026595981.1, forward strand.
CAGGATAGTCAGTCTTGTCATGGTGCACAAGAAAAGGAAAATAACTAAGCTATAAGAACATTGACTGGCGCCCTGGAGCTGGCCCTGGGGTGACAATTCCTCCCTAGACTTCTCTAAAGGGCAACACTGCTCTGCACGGGGCTAAAGAGGAGGTGCTTGAAACACAGTTCCGTCTACAGGAGAACTTCCGGCTAACAGAACTACCTACAGGATCCTGCCTCCGCTGAGGGTGACACTCTCCTTTGCTACTGAGGTAGTTGAAACACTGGGAAGGTTTTCTCCGGTGACCCCAAGCCCTTGCATCACTGCCCTCTGGTCATCTACCTAGTTTCTCGATAAGATGGCCAGACAACAAGCTTAGAGGTCAAAAGTACAAAAGCATGAGGCTGGTGCCACCGGGAGTCCTACCTGGGCTCTCGTTAACCGGGAGCCCTGCAGGTTGCTTAGCTTCTCTGAGACGCTCGTGGACGGGGCGTGTCTACCCGGAAGGAGCAATGAGAACCTATAAAGCTATAAGAGAGAGCCCGAGCATCTCAAACGCAGCTTCTCTTGCTGCTAATATGAAGCATGACGTGTTCCCGTGTGCTCAGCACCACCCCAGGAGCTGGAACTGCAGTGTTGAAGGTAAAGGGGTGGTGTACCTTAGAGTGCCCAAAACATGCCTCTAAGGGGAAGCTAACAACAAAAGACCCAGTGTCTGTGATGATGGCCTATAGGTGTCAATCAGTCAGCAATCAGGGGCCCAAAGAGCAAGGGCTCCTGGACACCTGTACCATCAGTGGCTCAAGTACAGGTACCAAACTCCAACTGGCAGAAGCAACATTCGTTCCGATCCTCTCTCCTCCCTGGACTCACTTAACTGATCCCTTATAGAGAGGCCAGAGGGGTGTCTGCTGGTGGCTCTGGGGAGAGCACCTGTGAGCAAAGGAGTCGTTTGGGAGGCCAAACCTGAGGACAAAGCTGGAGAGCCCAGGACATGGGGAAAGAGGGAAGGAGCATGCGTGCTTTGGCCAACTGTGCCGGAGTCACCTGGACAACTTGCTACAGTGATCAGTGGGTTTTCCCCAGCATGGTGGGAACCTGTCAAGACAAGGTACTCTCAGAACCGTGGCATTATCAATCAGATACGGACTAAGCCACAGCCCACTCCCTCCTTTCTGAACCTGTGCACACCCCATGTGCCACTAACAAATATCCCCAGAGCAAGAACAAAGCCTCCTTCCTTCCCTTGAGACACCCAGGAAGAGCTCTGTGTACACACAAATACTATTCTTGGCACAAATACTATTCTTCAGAACCACAGGGACACCTTCGAGACCTGGGAATGGTGAAAGTTCTCATCCTGTCTGCCATTCCTCCTGACAAGGGACAGAGAGGCTACTGGTGGATGTAATGGCCCTCAAGAAAAGCCACCAACAATGAGATGTGGGACTATCAGCCTCAAATAAACATCATGTAGCCTCTATTGTCTGAGTGAAAGATGCCCCATAAGGGATGTCACCTCTCCCCTCTCTGAGCCACAGAAGAGTTGCCTAGCAACAGTGTTCCTGGGACACAGCTGTAAGAACCAGCATATTTGATTCATTCTAGCACCCAGTCGTCATGGACTTGTGTGCTCTTTGAAGCCTGAAGCTATCTGATACACCCTCGGATGGAGAGAAGGGCTCCTTAAAATGACACAAATGCTTCGTAAATACCAGCCTCTTACTATGCGTGTTGCCCTGTACTGCCAACCACCGGTGTCACCAACATCTCGAACTCTTCATTCTTATTCTGAGCTAGTCTGCCTTTCTCAGAAAAGATCCAAGGATGAATAATAAGCCCTGTGCAGTGTGTCTGGTCTAAGGAGCTTCACATACACAATCTTATTGAATCCTTACAAGTCTGAGATATAGAGAGAATTGAAAATCTCTCAAGTGACAAATAAGTGTCACACATCAGTAAGAGATAGAGCTGGGGTCCAAATCTAGGATCCCAGGCCCCAAGATTGAAAATACAAAGCTGGCTATAATAGTGCATGCCTGTAATCCATACAACTTGAGAGACTTGAATGGTCAAGTCTAGCCTGAGCTACACAGGGAGACCCTATCTCCAAAAGAAAAGAGGGAAGAAAGTGAGTAGGTGAGAAAGGATGGGGGAGGAGAGGGGAGGGAAAGGGAAGAGGAAGAGAGATAGAAAGAGGAAGAGAAAGGGGGGAGGAGAGGGAGAAGAGATGGAGATGCAGACAACGGCCAAAATGGAGCAACCTGCTGGACAAACTAAAGATGACTCGAAAGCAGGAGGTTTGGGGATCCCACTCTCGTAAAGCTGTCAAAGGCTGGTGTCAGAGAAGACAGTGTCTTCAGGTGTGCTACTGTCAGAGTCAACAAAAAACAACCTGAGGAGCCAATGAGCTGAATTCCAGAGTTGGGCAGGCTGTCAGCCAACTGCTCTTCTGCCCTCGGCAAAAGGAAGGGTGGAGCCTTGACTGTCCCCTGGTCCCAGGCAGGAGGATCTCTCACCAGGATGCAGTGAGACAGTGTGTGTCCAGTACCTGGGGTGACTCCTGCCCACTCAAGTCTGTTCTCCTGCCTGATCTTAGTGTGCAAGACAAGCGACGGTCACCACTAAGACCCAAAATGATGCTTGATTCGAATGAAACTGTCCAGTGACAAGTAAGGAATTTCACACCTCAGGTCCAATGGGCAACTGAACAGAAGTTCTGGCCCTCTCAAACCAGGCAGCTGAGTCAGAAAATGGGGGAAAAAAAAGGGGGGTTATGGAAGGGAGGCGAAGGGGGTGATGATGGGATGAAGAAGGCAGGGAGGAGGACAGTCAGGAAAGCCTTTGCACTGGCTTCAGGAATCCTTGGGACTTGCACTTGGCAAAGCTCACCTGACTCCTCTGTTTGTGTCCTCCAAGGACAAGCTACTCATTCTAGTGCTGGGTGGCTTGACCCTCAAAAAGTTCTTCTCTGTGCAGAGCTGGAATCTCACCTAGACTTCTAAACCCTGCAGTCTTCTGCTGGCCTTTTATCATTGCATGTGACTGTCTCTTGCTGTCCTCCTGACCAGTCACTTCTGCTTCCACCACACTCTCTCAGCCCCCATGGCCTCCCAGCCCTCAGCACACCTCCCTGTTACCTTCCATCGAGCTCTCCTGGGAGGCATAAGGACAAGAAATGAAATGCATGGCTCTCACATTACCACGGGGTCACCTCATCTCAGCCCCAGCTGGCTTTACAGAGCAAGCTCCACTCCAGCCACCAGCACCATAGCCTCCTCAACGTAGGGGACCAAAATCAAGAGGATGAGAATGGCGTGGGGGTAGGGGAGCATGCCCATCCAAATTTTGGGAAGTAACGGAGTCCTCTGAGTCAAAGATACTAATGCCCTACCTACTGAAACAGTTTCAGTCAGTGTCTGCTGTTCCTCCAGCAGGAACAGGCTCGCAGCTCACGCAGACTGAACCATGAGCAGAGCAGAAGCCCAAGGCTGGCCTCTCTCTCTCTCTCTCTCTCTCTCTCTCTCTCTCTCTCTCTGTGTGTGTGTGTGTTCTCTCTGTCTCTGTCTGTCTCTGTCTGTGTGTGTTCTCTGTCTCTGTCTGTCTCTCTCTTCTGTCTGTCTCTCTGTCTTTCTGTCTCTGTCTCTGTGTGTTCTCTCTGTCTCTGCCTATCTGTCTCTCTCTTCTGTCTGTCTGTCTCTCTCTCTCTCCTCTCTCTTTCTCCCTCGCTCCCTCCTTTCCCCTGCCCTTCTTTGGTGTACTGCCAAAGGCATGCAATCCATCCATGGTACCACAACTTCTCCTTCCAGGATGAAAAGCAGTGACAGAGATGTCAAGACTGTGTCTGCCTCACTCACTGTCCTGTCCTCCCTCCACCATCACTGGTTGAACTCAGGTTGTCCCTACCTGGACCCCAAAGAGACTTTGCCAGAGATGCCTGTGACTTCTCCTGCCACTAGGGGTCAGGTGAGACCAATGCATTATGTACACCAGTCGAAAAATTACCAGCTAGAGAAATTAGCCTGCTGCTTTCCTGCTCCTCAAGCCATTCTGTCCCACTGTCTTCTACTCCTGCCTCCATGTTATGATGTCAGTTGGAAGGTTGAGCTAGACCAGTGTTTCTCAAACCATGGTCCATCTGTGCTATACCCATACCACATGGACAAATCAATTGTTAACTTTTTCTCTCTACTTCATTACAGACCAGTGGTCTAAGGATGAGTACCTTCCAAAATGAAGTGATACACAGCTCCTTTATCAGAAAAACAAAACAAAACAAAAAAACATGAGGTTCTAAGGAGCACAGCTACAGCCACACCCTTAAGCCATGGAAATATCTTCCATCCAAACCATCATTGCAAAAGATGAGACTTTCTCATTAGAAATGTATAGATTTTCAGATTGCCATCTATATAAAAGTGAAAACTTCCAAATGTCAGTAGACCTGGCAGGTCCTGAGTGAGACTCCTCCAAGCAGCTTGGTTTACAAGCAGGTCTAGATGTCCACTTCCTGCGGAGGGGAAGCTTCCACTCTTAGTATGAGAACTGAAGCGCGGCGTGAAGCAGCACATGGCACACACAGCCACAGCATAGCAGGTCTGCTTCTGGGATGTGGCCGCTGGGGAAGACCAGTCTGAAGGGACAGGTGGTGGGATGCACGCATCCCCGAGCACCCTCCTCAGCGCACGCCTGCCTGGGAGAGAACGTCCAGCCCAGGCGTTCTCTTTCTGAAATCATTGCAGACAGTGATAGGGATGTTCTGGAGCTACTCCACAGAGGTCTAGGATTAATTGCAAAGAAACGTCAATAATCCTGACACCACAGTCCTGCCTGAGGCCCCATAGGGAGACCATAAAACTAGAGACTGACTCTTGAATTGCACCACGATCATGCCTGCTCCCTTGCCCAGGTGTGGGAGAGCAGAATTAACACTGAAGGGTACACAAGAGAAGCCAAGGTCTCCTGCTAGGGGAAGAGAAACATACTGACAATGGTCATCAGTGTTCTGGAGGCTCACTCTGTGTGCCTGACCCTGATGGGCCCCTCTGTCCCCGCAACCACTCAAAGGCAGGTGTGAACTCTGAATGGAAAAATGGGTCTGTCTTCAACCAGAGAAGTAAAAAGAAGTCCCTGGAATACTGGCTCATAGGCCAGTCATAACAGAGTGCTGCAGCATGTCCTCTCTTGAAAGCCCCTCTAGGAGAACCTCAGACATGCCAAAGTAAATAAAACACATACCAACTGCTACTACTCCTAATAGATGCAAGAGACTTGATAAAATGGCCTTGAGCCACCATCCTTTAGGTGTTTAGCTGCTGAGCTACTCCATCCTTTGGACCCATGGGCAGAATGTCCACAGCCTACATACAATGTTAAATAAATATTTATTTGAAATCATAAAAAAAACATTAGTTCTAAACTATAAAAGAAAACCTATAAAACTCAAAGCAACAAATGCTTCATAAAATGTCTGCAAAACACAGAATTGTGCAAGCTTGTCAACGGTAGCTCAACTCTCTGATCATGCTATTATAAATTAATTTACTGTGGGAGGTGGAACACTTTGATGGGTGTGCTGTGAGGTTGGACGGAGCCCCCAGAGCCTCAGAAGGCCTCTAAGTGGCTGCTCCCCTGCCTTTCCTAGGCCCAAGACTGTTTCCTATCACCTAGCCTCATATCACCCTCCTTTTGGCAAGGCTGTCTGTCCACTGTGGCTCCCTCTTCCTCCTCTGGTCCTTTTCTTCTCTCTCCTTCATTTTTGTTTTTCTCAGAAGCAAACAAAATAAATAAAGCAGAGTCTCATGATACAGCCCAGGCCTTCCCTGCACTCAGCATCCTCCTGCCGTGGCTTTTCCCAAGTGCCGGCGATCCAAGCACACACCTTCACACACTGTTCTTCTTGCATCAAGATTCCCCTGGTTCCTCCTCTGTCAGCTGCTTCCACCAAGACTATCCCAGAAGCCCTGGGAATCTCCTGCCAGTATGGACAAGCAGCTCAGCGATTCCCACCCTAGGGAGGAATCTCAGCAGCTGGCTCTAGCGAGGGCCAGCAGAGCTACGCCCTGCTCTCAGCTGTCCAGCTGGGCAGTGCGCAAGTGACCCAGGCCTGTCAAGGCCTGGCTGGCATGGGTGGAATCTTCATGGTCAGAAACTAGAAGGGACTATCATGTAGCTGTTGAGAATTTGGAAGACCTGAATTCAACTCTGTCTCCAGGGTGACCTGGGACAAATTATTTAGTGTCTGATCCTTTGTTTCCTCCCACGTAAAACTATACTCACAATTACTAACATTGAGTGTGAATTATTATGCCAAGATTACTATATCCATAACACCAGCCTTCCCCACAGAGCGCTAACAACAGCTGGGAAGTTTAAGATTATATGTGACCTATACAGCACAGGTAATGTGTGCTCTGTTATAGCAGCTAAGGCTATTTGCTGTGTCATAGGCAATCTGAAATTTCTGGGCATTATTCCAATGAACTCTCACAACAGAGTGACAGAGGTCCAATGTATTATCTCTGGGTCCTTAGCAAGAAAACTGTAGCTTAGGGACTTTAAAGATCTGGCCTAGGACCCTGCAGCTGGTATTTTTAAACATGTGTAACCCCAATCCTACCACCTCTATGAATCTCTCTCTGATGGGAAACTGGCAGAACCTTTACTTAGGGTCAGAAAATCTAGGTGTTAACCTCTGAGGTGCAGGGTCCTGAGACCCTCATGGCTTCTTGTAGCCTGTCCTGTAGCACTCGTACTTGCAAACACACACACACACACACACACACACACACACACACACACACACCATGTGTTAATGGAGTTAATCAACAGGTAACTAAGCAGTTATTTCTACCCAGTCAAATGCACATGATCACAGCCAGGGCCAAATCAGACGCCAACGCAAGTGCTGTGTGGGCCAACAAGCGCGCAGCCAGGGCAGGGTGAGGAAACTGCCTGCCCCACTGGTTCTGTGGCCGTACAGGCTGATCTGAGTCCTTTTGGAGACAGGGAGTGCATTCCAGGTAAGCCCCTTCCTTTTTCAAGGCTGCAGAGACTCCACCCACCCACTCACTCCCATCATCCAGGTCCCAGCCAAGATGAAAGAATCAGCCACTGACCCAGCTACTGAAGGCCTCTAAGGCTTATGGCCTCACTGTCCCCCAGCCCCCGTTCTTTCCTGGGCTGCCTGACCACACACTGAGGGAGACAGGCAGAAGCAGCAAGGTCCTTAATTCATACATCCTCTCCTCTGCTCACTCACTTAACCTGCTTAGGGGATTCCTGGGCTGAAGATGGCCCAGGCCAAGGGAGAGCACGGAGATTGTCCATGCTCTGAGTCATTGCTGGTTGTTCCAACCTAACACACAATGCCCCAGCCCTTTGCAAAGGCCCAGCCCATCCTGTTATCTCTAACTGGCCCTTGGGCTCTGAGGCTGGATTCCCAATAACTTAGCTGCTTGATCTCTTTGCCCTCTGCCTCAGTGAACCCAAGTCAGCCTGTTGTCCATACCTTAAAAGACTCCAGGAATCCTCCATGGGCCCCATTCTCAAACTTGTCCTCCTCTGGGCCCAGGCCTAGCATGACCTGAGTGTGTGTGTGGAGTTCATCATGAAGGTTGTCCAGGAGAGCAGCCCGGGTCCGGTCCTGGAAGGGAGGGGATGTACAGACATGAACAGCACAGATGTGCACTTTCTTCTGTGCTCCAGATCCCTGGTGTGAGGACAGCTACTGTCACCGGCCCCTGGCCACAGTGGAGTCCTAGGAGAATAAGCTTTGTGCTCACTAACACTGTAGTTAGCACAAATGTCCTGGGCTGGCCTCTGCTCGCTCTCCCTGCCCACACCACCTCTCCTAAGGCTTTCCTTGGGGACTCCCAGCCCAGACCTCAGACCAAGGTCTATATCTACAAGCCCCTGCCCATGGCTCTGTGAGAGCCAGCTATCAGCCAGGGCCATGCATGCAGCCTGGACAGGGCTACATACACACAGACTGGACAACACCTTTCAGCAGGCTAAAGTCCAAGGGACACTCCTCTCCCAACTGTCCCCAGGTCACCACAGAGCCGAAGCTGAGTCACCTCACAATTCCACTTTTCCACCCTTATTTCTAAAAGTCATTCTGTCCTCCCAACCCTGACCTTACAGGCAAGTCCAACCACTGACACTGTGACACAGTGCTGTCCTCTATAAAGACCTGCACAGTCAGATTACCAGGGAGAAGTCAGAATGCTTTCTACCCAAGTCTATGATTTTGATCTCAGACTACATTCACAGCTCTCCTGGCACACATGTGGCTTGCTGACCTCTGGCTGGACACAGCTACCTGCAGTTTATCCCTGAACCTCCTGCAAAATGTTTGCCTTTGTTGAGCCTCTTAGACGCTAATCATTTCTAACTGGCCAGTTCCTGTCCTATCTCCCCTACACACCTCTCCTCCTCTAACGCCCGCTGGCTAAGGAGGCCTCTAACTTCATGACCCCTAAACACTGCCCTGCTCAGCCAGTGCAGCCACCATATGCAGCTGAGCCCCATCTTCCAGCCACGGGAGGGTGCCGTCAGCCCATGACTCCCACGCCGAAATGCTTGATTCTGCTTACTCTTGGCTGTTCCCTGGATCTGGAATGACTTTCCAGAGTCTTCCTATGAAAGCTTCATCAGACATCAAGATTCAGCAACTCAAAAGCAACTTCCTCCAGGAAGCCTTCCCTGAACACACCCTCCATCATCCCTAGCAGAAGCAGTCACTACCCACCGGCTCCATCGTAGCCCAGAGTTTAACATGGCGTGCTGTAGTATAAATTATAACTTGTCTTCCATAAAGGCCCCTTTCCCAGCCTGTGCACCACACGGCAGCAGAAGGGAGTCTTATCCTTCGTAACAGAGCAAGACCGAGGCATAATACCAGTTCAGTAAATGACTGGTGATTGGCTGCTGAGACCTAGAGTCTGGTAAAAAGTGAGTTCCCAAAGCCGCAAAGACCGGCGGGCTTAGCAGGGAGCAGAGAGCTCCCCAACTGAACAGGCAGCATGTGAGATCCCTGAGGGAGGCTTAGAGCAGCCCAGATGAGACTTCCGGTCCCACACTCTCACCTCCAGCTTGGCGAACTTGTCCGACTTGCAGCAAGCATTCTCTGCGTTCGTGAGCTTGGTGAGCAGAAACTCCCGGAACTCTGCACCCTGAAACAGGTTAGAGGGCTCAGAACTCTCCCAGTCTTCTCGTCAGACAAAACGCCTCCAACCACGGTAACAGAAAGCAGAGCAGCCCCTGCATGAGCCCTTCTCCTATCTGGTCATCTCCAGCCACGGCCAGGCTGGAAATGCTGATATGCAGCATGGAAGCCGCTCCCCAGTGTTGGGAAACCCTCCCTCCACATGGCAGCTTGGTTAATGGGGGCAACTCTTGCCACTGGCGCCTGGGCCAAGAGCACGATATGAAAGTCCTCCCACTAACAGGAAGGCAATCCCAGCGTCAAACTCCCAGCAAGGGCCAGGTTGGCCTAAAGGGAGATTCAGGAAGGAGACACCCCAAAGCTCTCACAGGACCTCCCCTACAGTGTTCCCGGTCTCCTCAAGCCCATTCCGACCAGTGGCACTCAGGGGGAGAGATCTGGGGTCCTGGGTGTGACGGGAGTGGAAGGACAGGCTCTTACCTTCTGGAAAACGGGCGGGCTTGGCAGAGGAGGGCCAAAGGCAGGCACGTCTTCCCGTGCAGTGACTGATACCTAAATGAAACAGTCTCGAGTGGGCTAAGACAGAAGAGGAGCGCCACTCCTTAGACCAGCTCACCCTGCCCTCCTTCCCAGAAGGCAGACAGATTAGATTGTCTGTGTGAGCATCTCCCATGAGCCCCCAGTGATGCTCTCTAACGGGCTGGGTGGGATGGAATCCTGCATCTTCTCTGCCTTCCTAGGGGCTGGAAGCAAGGTTGGCAAGATGATGTCCTGGGCCGGGGAACCACGGCCCTGATTACAAAGAAAGCAACACAAGCAGCCAGGAGGTTTACCTTGCTACCCTACCGCAGTGTTCGTCCCAGAGAAGTCAACTGAGAGGAAACAGACGGCACCCCCAAAACCAGAGAAAGAAGCACAGAGAATCCAGACTGCTCCAACCCAGTTGAGGTCCCACTATACTGACCCCTGAACCTGGCCATATGTCAAACTTACTTAAAGTGTTTAAAAAAGTAAATACTGGGCCAAAGAGATGGCTCTACAGGTTTAAAAAACAAACAAACAAAAAAAGCCTGATAGTCCCCAGAATAGAATCGACTCCCAAAAGTTGTCTCTGACCTCCATATCTATGTGACTGTGTACCCCACAACAGAGCACACACACACATACACAAATATATACACAACAACAACAACTAATTTGAAGAAAAAAGTAAACACTGTTTGCAGGGAAAGCGTGGGGCTCATAGCAGCTTTGACACAGGCAGTGGACCCAGGTCTGAACCTGGACCTACATGCAGAGACAGTCAGTCTGGCTGAGGCTTGGGCACAGACATACCAAGGGCAATGGCTGGGAATGAGGATGGGGGACATCCAGGCTCTAGACAGATGCTGTGACTGTAAGAAAATCCAGGGACTCTCTCTGAGGGTGTCCTGGAGCAGGTCACTCCCTCACCTCTTCTCTACACGCAAATGTCTTGGTGTCACCTACTGTCAACCCCTGAGGCTGCAGGGCTCTGGGGAGGCTGCCCTATCCTTCACTAGCAGTGGCTGACGTGAAGGCCCTGGCATGCTGCCAACCACTCTGGCCTGTGAAGTAGGGCAGATGCAAGAGTCTGCCAGACTGGGTGAGCAGGCAGCCTGAGGCCCAGCCAAAATAAGGCCCTGCCAAGTCCAGAGGGAAAGAAGCAGAGCCTTGGTCAATGGAGCATTCTTCCTACAAGCTCAGGCTGTCTGCAGGGCCCACACTGAGGTGCTCAGAGCCGAGAAATGGCTTTGTGTTCACTGACAAGATTTCTGGCTGAGCCCCAGGTGCCAGACACAGCCCCCCTCCACCTACCACACACGCACTGGTGGCCCGAGTCTAGAATTCCATCTCTGAGGAAGAATCTGGCTGCCCACTGTGGGTATCTGGGACACTTGGGACAAAGCACAGACGCCTGCAGGCCCAGCTGTTTCCCCTGGCTCGACCCCTCCTCCTCAGGCCTGCACTGAAGTAGTCTAGCTGACAGGGAAAGTGTCTCAGGCATGCCTGAGACAGGTCAGCAGGGGCAGGATCCAAGTCCTCTTGGGTAATGTCCATCTATTACCCATCCTCATCCTAGCTCCTCCTCTGACCTCAGTCTTCTGAGGCAGCTAAGCCTTAGCTGCTCCTCAGCTCAGCTTGCTTCTGAAAGCAGGAGCATGGAGTCTACCTTCCAGCCTGTGCTGGGGGGAAGCAGGGGCCAGGTCACTGTGGAAGCATCTTTGAAGCTAGAAGGAGCTCGGTGTGAGGGCAACCAGGTGCCAGGGGAGCTGAGAGAGTGAAGGCTGAAACCCAACAAAGCCCCCTGCCTGGGTGTGGCCTGCCACCCTGAAGACAGGCAGGGTTGCTCAGAGGGAGGAGCGATGAGCAGGGGAAGGTCCTCATCAGCTGCCTGCTTCACAGAAGACTCTTGAAACCTTGGCAGAACTCCAGGAGTGTGGTGAGACAGCCCCTGGGGGGTAGGGATAGGGGATCCCATTGATTGCTGAGCTGCAATCTCTTTCCAATCTAGAGCAATGGGAACTAGACCCCTACCTGAAAAGTAATTCAATGCCACATTCCATGCACTCATGGAGCTGCTTTCTCACCTGCCCCAGAGACTCTTGGGAAGACTTCTGCTCCAGGCTCCCTGGCTCTGTGGCCTCAGCTCTAAGTGCCCTCCGTTGCTTCCCTATGAGCAGGCTAATGGGCCTTGTTAGGACTCAAGAAGACTATTCAAGGGCTAGTAAAATGGCTCTGTGGGTAAAGGCACTTGCCACCAAACCTAACTACCCGTGTTCAATCCCTAAGAGACACACTTCAAGTTGGACTCTGATTTCCATATGCACACTGATACCTGCACACACATACAAACATACATGCACACAAACATACAAACACACACTTTCTCTCTCTCCCACACATACACACACACACACACACACACACACACACACACACACCTGAATGTAGAAAAACGAAGGCTGCTATACCGCAGAGCACTTACACACAGAGCGAAAACCACCATCACTCAGTTTTCTCTTTACTTGCCCACCAGCCTCCACACAAAAAAGGCCACCTTAAATACAGAATTCCCCAAACCACCTGGCAGCCCATACTCCACCTGCCTGTGCTTCTGGACTTCTGGGCTTATATAATCCAGCTTTCCTGCTTTGCAAAGACAGAAACAGAGGCCCAGAGATGGAAGAAACTGACTCACAATCACACAGCAGCAAGGGGACAGAAGTAGAGCCCCCAGGCTGCTGCACCATCTGGGGTCCCTCCCTCCTTTATTCTTCTTTCTCCTTGTCTGTCTCCTGCCCAGGGTTCAGCTAAGGCCCAGCATCAGCCAGGACCCCTGAGGGATCTAACCCAATCCTCCTGAAAGGAGCAAGGGGGATCAGCACTCTGGGGAGTGAGCACCTTAGAAGACACAGGCACGGTAACAAATTCAAACCTTCCTCAAGGCAGGGAGGGAAGGGTCCTCGCTGCCTGTGGCTGAACCGCACTCACTGGAGCCTCTGCCCTTTGCCTGGGGTCAACAAGGCCAGCTCTTCCTCGTTCCCCAGCATTCCCAGCACACAGCAGGCCCTGAATAAGAAATCCTGTGTCCACCAGCAAATGAACCAGACAACTGTAAACTGAATGCCCATCTCAGTCAAAGCAGGAGATCCCTGCTCAGTGTCAGAGGGACACACGCAGCCATGCACATAAAAGCCCCACAGACCTCAGCAGGAGAGGTGTCAAGGACTTCTTGGGGAGGAGTGTGTGTTTCTGCACACGGCACATGGACATATGTGCACACAGGGGTAGGGTGGATGCATGTGGAGATCAAAGGACAGTATTCCTCCTCCCAGAGTGGGTCCTGATGCTCAAACGTGGGTCTCCGGGCTCTTGCAGCCAGCACCTTTACCCACTGAGCCATCTACATTTGGGGTTCTTTTGGTATTTGTTTGTTCATTTGTTTGTTTGTTTGTTTTGAAACAGGGTCTCTGTGGCCTTGGCTGTCCTATGTAGACCAGGCTGAACTACTCAGAGATCCACCTGCCTCTGCCTCCCAGTGCTGGGATTGAAGGCATGCGCCACTAAGCCTGGATCCCACCTTACCTTTTGAGACAGGGTCTCTCTCACTGAACCCCTATTTGGTTAAACTGGCTCACCCCAGGGATCTTCCTGTCTCTGCCACTCCAGTGATAGAATTACAGATGCCGCCAGCTCTCTATGTGGGTGTTCAGGATCTGAACTGAGAACCTCAGGTTTGTACAGCAAGCACTTACTGACAGCCATCTCCACAGCCTAAAAACTGATTTCTTTTTAATGTCTCAAACTTGGTTTTAAAAGTTGACAGGACTTTTGCACTTAGTACATGTAGGTTCATACTGACAAAAGCTGTAAAGGTGGCTGAGGCACAGGGAGCCCCAGGGAGGCCCGGGTTAGTATCTGTTATACATTCCCAGCCTCCATCCTCCCATCCCTCCTCCTGATTAAGATGCTGGCACCCAGTATTCTGTGATGCAGGGAGCCTTTTAGGAACTGAACTCTCTCTTCCCAAAAAACAGAAACTCAGCACTTGGCTCTTATTCACATGTGGCTCAGAGATCACCTAGCCCTCACCCTAAAATTCCTGAGTTAACCTGTCTCCCATGGGTCCCAGGCCCCTCGAACCAATGGAATATAGAGGTGTGCTGCCCCAGAGGTTATGGCAAAGAAAGGAGGTGAAGAAACAGCCAGTGAGGAGGACAAGGGAGTGTGTCCTGTCTCTATGCCAGGCTGAGGGATGGGAGCCAAGACAGCCTAACATTCCACACACCTCTTCCCATTACAGCAGGTGACCCTTTTCTTTTTTAAATTAACATGTACTAATTATACATATTAATGGAGTTTAGTGAACTATTTCCACACTTGCAATACAGCATAGCCTAACTAAATTCACCTCGCCTCCCACACCCTCCTCATCCTCTTTTATTTTTATTTTTTTTAAACAGGGTCTCACTATGTAGGCCAGACTAGCTCAGAACTCTTAATCCCCCTGCCCCTACTCCCACATCTGCTGAGATTTGGGGATTACAGGCATGTATCACCACCAGTGGCCAGGATGACATTTTTAGCTTAACCAGAAAGAAAAGTCCCCAGTAAGGAGCCTCCTCCAGGTCAGATTCTCACAGAGATCTTCCAGTTAAAGCCACTCACATGTCCACATCATCTAGATGCAGGAACCAGGGTCTACGAAGCCACTCCAGCCTTTGTCTTCCTGTCGCCTTTCACTCTCCTTTCCTGACCATCCTCTAAGCCTCCCCTCCTCTTCCCCTCCTCCTCAGACTTCCTCTAGAAAATGTTCTCACCATACCCAGTGAGGGTGCTTGCAGCTTCTGCACTGCTGAGTGAGAAGCTGGAGAGCTAACAGTAGTGGCTGGAGGAGACCACAAAAGGTGATTTCCACCAAGGGCCAGGCTCCGAATCTCAGAAGCCAGACCAACCATGGGGACTGCAATACCGTTATGACCTAGTGACTACAGCTGTCACTGTGCCTACCAGCCATGGGGATGAACCTGGGCCCATGACTGCCCCCACAGAGGCCTTGTCCTTACCTTGTAGGATGGGGTCTCTGCACCTGTGCTCTCAGCCTGAACAACGATATAGGCATGTAAGAAGTTTGACGCGATCATGTCTGGGACAAAAGGAGTGTTTTCTTCTTGAAAGATGATGGCCACGATGTCATTCCCAATGTGCCGCTTTCTCTGCAGCTAAACAGAAAGTACCTCATCATTAGGAAAGAGTTAGGAGCATGCCCCAAACAGGAAAGAGCTCAACAGCAAATTCCTCTTTATTCCACCTTTCATACATTCTCAACTCTGAGGCCCAGCTCTTCAGGGAGTCGTTTCTCTCAATCAGTGGGAGCTACCAAGATAAAAAGGGAGAAAGACAGCCATATTGTTAAGTAACAGCTGCCTGGAGCCTGGACTCAGGGCTCTGGAGACCAAGTAAGAGTACGAGGCCAGGTCTGGCCCCGAGAGAGCCATAATTAATCAAGAAGAAAGACAAACATAGGAGAAGCCACCTGAAAATGCTAACCAAGCTGTCAGCAGTGGCTGAGTAAGCTGCTCCCTGGCAGGAAGGACCTGACAGCAGCTTTGGGAGCACAGAGCAGGTGACAGCAGAGGGCTTACAGCGAGGAAATGTAGACAGAAAAGTCGGGAGGCAGACCACGCCACCAGAGGTGAGGACACAGAGAAATGCACATCGGCGGCTAGGGGAGAGCGGGTGGACAGGACGCATGTTGCCATGCAATCTAGGCTACAAGCCCCTACTATGTGCCAGGAACCCTCAACTGCTATCCATATGGATGATTACGGTCTTCCTGTACACCAGGTCCCGCCTATGTATTTGGTCCTTTATTAAATGCATACTGAAAACAGGACTTGTACTCAGCCCTTTCAAACTGAGTTTCTCATTTACAGAGTACCTGTCATGCTCTGAGCACTGTACTGGGCGCGTTTATTTTATGCAAACTATATCACTGTTGCATGAGTGCTTGAACACACACACACACACACACACACCTGAGCACCCATTTCATAAGAGGAAAGAACTGTCATTGATATTTGGTTCCTGCCAAGAGCCAGACTCTGTAACATATGCCAGAGTGAAATGACCCTGAGGTAACGAGACAAGGGCAGCAGGTGAGGGAGGCTATAAGAAAACAGGGACCAAACGTGAGACACCCAGGAAAAACCTGCTTTGGCTACACAACAAATCCCATACCCATTTGTTTCTAGAATGTCCAGTTATTATTTGCCAGCCTCGTCATAATTCACCTGCCAATATCTCTTACTCCTAAGAAGCCATGCACAGTGTTTACAGCTTTTCATCCCCACTCCCTTCCCGGTGCCCTAGGCAGAAACAAAGAGGTCAGAGTTTGGAGGAAGCCCTCCTGTGTTCTCTGAGATAGGAAGGAAAGAAGCAAGATAGGGTCATTGGCATCACAACAGGCAGGATCAGCTGCTCTCCCAGCCAGACCCTCCCCAGGGATGCGCAGCTCAAAGCAGCAAGCCTGGAGAGAGTCGGCAATGCTGGAGTCATGGGTCTCACAGTGTCCCAGGTTAGGGACAGGCAACAAGGCTGAGAGGATTCTCATGCAAGCCTCACACTCACAGGGCAGCAAGAAGGAAGAAAGGCTGAGTGGCCAGGACAGGAGACAGAGGGTTCACAAGAAGGAGACACATGCCGTGTCAAACATGGAAGCCCGTTGCTCAGAAACCTATAGAACTTCACAGCAGCGCTCTAACGAACCTGCTCCCCCACACATTCTGAAGCCACAAGAGTCACACAGAGCTTGCTCTACCGGCTTCCGGCTCCCCGCTGCAGGTCTGCCGTGCAGCCTTTATGAACGTGTTTGCTTTGCTCCCAGCTTCATCAGTGGAAGTCCTTACTGTTGCTGCTGGAGGCAGAGCCCAGGGCCTCCCGCACACTAGAGAAGCACCCTACCGACGAGCGACACCCTGAGCCTCAGGGAGGTGTTTTAACAGGCCACCCCAGGCTACAGTGTCCCATCTGCCGAGGGGGAGCGAGCTGCAGCTTGGCCCTGCCATCCTGTGCCCAGATACCTGCTGGGTGTCACCATCCGTGAAGGGCAGCTTGGTAGAGACATGGAACATGATCTCGCGGTCCCGGAAAGTGGTGTACACTGACTCCACCCCTGTCTGTCCGTGGGTCACATCCAGGCCTCCTCGGAAACTGTCATAAGACGGGCGGAGCAGAAGAGAGGTGAGGTGAAGTGGCATCACCTTGACACTACAGATGCACGGCAGATCGGCACTGAGGGCTGAGGGCCGACGAGGGTATACAGGTAGGAAGGTGCACAGATCTGTTCTGAGCGGCCTCGCCCAGTGTTCTACCATCAATCACCTACATGAAAGACAAAGACTGGCCTCGTGGCACATGTTAGTAAACAGAGCACTCTGAAGAACACACCAGGATGATACTGAGTTTGAGCCAGCCTGACAGGTCAGTCTTCGGTAACTGGACTGGGGAGGGGGGGGAGGTCTCAGCCAGATGCACTTCAGATCCAAAGGGCAAAAGGACCCTACCAGGAAGCCAGGCATTCAGGTTCCAGGGCTGCTTTGTCTGCACTGTCTTTTAATCCCCTGTGACCTTGGAGGGTGCTTATCTCTTTTTCACAGATAAGGACCTGGAATCTTCTCCAGGTGAAATCATTGACCCATCCTCTTGGGGCTTGTTTGTGTCAGAGGTGGGGTTCTAACCCTGGCGTGACTGCCCCGACATTAGCAGTGACTTCAAAGTGAAGAGAAGATGAGGTGGGGAGGAAGAAAGTGATTATTGAACAACAATTGGACTAAATGCTTCTTATACAACATGTTAGGTTCTTGTGATGGCTCCTGGACAGGGGCTAAATCTCAGGACTCTCAGCCATATGCCACTCAGCTGGACAGGTCTGAAATATTCTGAAATGTTGCCTTTTCTTAGGAAAATCGAGAGCCAGAATCTTCCAAACAATAGTCCCAATAGTCTAGCTTTCTGTCCCCTTTTTTAAAAGAGCACACACTATTGCATGGATTTCTGCCAAAAGGGTTATTATGTTTGCGCAAACTCTTAATTATCTGTTCTTCACACACCATCCAAATCGGGTCATTTCCTTCCAAAAGGCACAGGGTTCCCTTTCGCCTGCCAGGTGAGTAGTAGGGAAGGTGGATTCCGTCTGAGCCAAATGTAATTAGGAAGGCAAACCTCAGCAGGAGCAACCTCATCATGCTTCTGAGGCCACTGCCTTTCAGCCAATCTGTCACTCTGGATTATCCCTAGGACCACGGAGTCTTCAGGAATGCAGGTACATGAGCAAAGGATCAGAGCTGGAAATGTCCCTATGTTCCCCCAGGACAGAGCTGCCCGCCCTGGCCCTCACCAAGGGCCCCTGACAAAACTCACCCTTTGAAATCCTGCAGTGTGATGGTGTCCCCCAGGAGATCCAAAAACTCCTTGAAAGCTGGGCTCTCCTCATTGTTCCCAAATAGCTCCTCCTCCAGTGTCTGGAAGAAACACAAGGGCCAGGGAAGGAATGAGAAGAAGCCACTGGGCGTGGAGACAAAGTGTTGTCCACACTCGGGGTCCCTTTCTCTCTTCCTCCCTGTTGTTCAGGACACTTGCCGTAGCTGTCCTCAGGTACAGAATGGGGTAATGGAGGAGCTCTGCATGGCTGGCTGCTGACCCGGCTAAGGAGACCTTGGAGTCCAACAGGGGTCAGAGCAAAGAGAACTCTTAGAAGTGACACCAAACGCATGACCCAAAGTGAAGGACTGGCCACTGGCTTCCAAAGAGGCTCTAGAAAGAATTCTCAGAACTCTAAAGTATGGCTCAGCTTTGTGGCATGCTCCCTTAATCCCTGCACTCAGAAGGCAGAGGCAGGCAGAGCTCTGTGAGTTCCAGGCCAGTTGGGTCTACAGAGAAAATTCTAGGCTAGCTGGGGCCACACAGCAAGACCCTATCCCAAAACAAAAATTGTACAGTAATCCAAACTACACTGAGACCCCATTTCACAACCACTAGGATGGTGAGTGACAAGAACAGGCGTAGGTGAGGTTCCAGAGAGCTCTGAGCCCTGGTTTACAGCTTCTTGAAAGGAATGTGAACAGGGAGATACTCTGGCAACAGCCAGTCAGTTCTTCAGCAATTCCACCCCTAGGTGCATACCCAAGAGATATCAAAATGCATGGACACAAAAAATGTGCATGAACATCAACACCAGCACCACACATAACCCACAAGTGGAAACAGCTCACATCTGCCAACCAACAAACAGAGTTTTAATGTGTTACATCTACTCAGTGGAACAATATTTGACCATAAATAAGGAATGGATACATGTTACAATATAGATGAGCCCTGAAAACATTTATCTGAGTGAAGGAAACCAGTCAAAATTTTCACATATTCTTCTGCTTCTCAAAGGTCCAGGATAGGCAAATCCCCAGAACCAGAAGGCAGACTATTTTAAGAGACATTCTCACTATGTAGCCCAGGCTGGCCTTGATTGTGATATCTTCCAGGAGATAAAAGGGATGGGACAGAGGAGTGATCGTCCATGGTATCAGGTTTCTTTGAAGAGATGAGCATATTCTGCAATTAGATCATTATTACTGTGCCACTGGGACCCCACCACAAGCCACCTGTGGAGGCATAAGTCTTATGACTGTGAATGACACCGTGTGCAAATTATAGGTTAGTAAAGCTGTATTCAAAGTTAACAGTAAAAAAAATTACAATTAGAAAATGGTCAAAAAAAGACGTAGATGACATTTCACCTAAGTGGACACACAGGTGCCGGAGGGCTACCAATGAGGTACGCCATGCATGCATCAGAAGGGCCAAGTTAAGATTCAGAAGCACTGACTGGCTGGGATGCACAAAAGCTGGATCACTCACACACTGATGTGTGAAACAATAACCACAAACGGTCTGGCAGCTACACATGCAATTTACCGTGGGACCAGAAATTATCCTGCTAGGCAATTATTCCAGAGAAATAAAAACATGGGCTCAAAACCCCAAATACTCCATAACAGTGTTCACAGTAGTTCTAGTCAGAATTCTCCAAAGCTGGAAACAACCCCAAAGTCTTGAATGAACAGCTAAGCAGAGTGTGTGCAGCCAGACCACGGACAGCAATAAGGACAGAGCCTACGTCAGGCATGGTGGCACACACCTGTAATCCCAGCACTCAGGCTGGTACCAAATTCAAGGCCAGCCTGGGCTACATAGTAAGAAGATATCTCAGAATAATGAAGAGAGAGAATGAAAGGGGGGAAGGAAAAGGGGAAGAAGAAAGGGAAAGGGAAAGAAAGAGGGAAACAAGAAAAATGAAAACACACAAGAGAAGTCTGATAATCTGCTGAGCAGAGAGCAGCCCTAGAGCTTTTAACTAAAGGTTAATAACTAATAAAGATAAGAAATGCCATATCAGTGTGGTACTATCGCAGTGTGAAATAAAACTGGAGAGCAGATAAGCCGTTGCCAACGGTTAGAAACTGGAGGGAAGAAGGAGAACGGAGAGAGGGGGTTTACGGGTTTGGCTATAGAAAGGAAAAGTAGGGACTTTGTAGTGAGAAGCTGTTTCCTGACAATGGAACCTACACATGATTAAAACAGCATGAAGCAATGTCAGGGGCTGGGCTGGTGCTCTGTATTCTGATGCTAATTATTGGCCCCCAGGATCTGGTTGCTGCCCAGATGAGCAGACACTCAGATATCTCAAAATGATGTTTGTAACCTTAAAAAGCCTGCACCTGGGCAGGAAAAAGGGGGTAGGTGTGGCTAAGGTTCAAGGGCTTTGGGAAAAGAGGGATCTTAGGAAGAAGAGACAGGAAGAGAAGGAGGAAGGAGCAAGAGAGCCGGCATGGGTTAGCGTGGGAGAAGCACATGGCCGGCATGGATGGAAAAAGCAGCTCAGTGAGAGAATAAAGAAGTATTTATGGAAATATGAATGGGAGGTAGCCTGGGATGGGGGCTCGGAGGTAAAGGTAGCATAGAGGGTTAATATCTGCCTTGCCCCAGGTAAGATAAGGCTATTCTAAAATCTATCAGGTGTCTGTGTCTTTTATTAATTGTAATAGTATCAATTATATATACTGCTGTAATAATTGTAGGGCTAATAATAAACATTTTTAGACAATACTTTTAACTGCAACAGACAACATACACACACAACACATACAACATCCATCACACACACACACACACATGCCACATGCAACTAAGTCCATATGAGGCACCTCCAAGACGGCTCAGCAGGAAAGGGCACTTGCTGCCAACCCTGATGACCTAAATTTAATTCCTGGACACACATGTATAAAGAACTGACTCCTGAAATTCTTCCTCTGATCTCTGAGTGCATGTAGATAGATTATAGATGGATGGATGGATGGATGGATGGATAGATGAAGGATGGATGGATGGATGGATGTTTTAAGTCCATATGAATTGGGGAAACTTGAGTAATATTTTTATTATGTCAACAATCCTAATTGGGACACAGTGCTGTAGTTTTGAGACCTTTGGGGAAACTGGGTAAAAGTATTAGACCTTTCTTCCCTCCAATAATATGTGACGCTAAGAAGGTTAATAACTACAAAAGAAAGCAAAACTGAAAATAATAGTACGCCCTGGAAATAGTGACAGGCTCAAATCACTTGAAAAGTCCTGCCTAATCCATGGGCTCTGCACACACACAGAGGCAGAATCTGCAAACATCTTAGGCAACACATAAAATAATCCCATCTGCCCAGTCAACTCAGACGCCTTTACCAGATAGCTCTGCCACGGCTGCTAAGACGGAGCTAGAGCTTCCACGATGCTACACTAGCGTTCTACTGCTGGGCCACACCCCAGCCCACTCACGCCTGTTTTACAACAAACAGGGGGTTCCAAGCCTTCAAGAAGCAATACGGTCTAACCCACCTTAACAACATTACTTTGTTTTTTAACAGTATTTGTTGAGGCTGGTGCTGGTAATCTCAGTAGGCAGAAGGTTGCAATGGAAGGATCATGAGGTCCAGCCTAGGCTACACAGCAAGTTCAATGAAAGTCTGAACTACAATCTCAAAAGCAAAACAAAATAAATCAAACACACATATGTACATATGCTCACACACACACTCACACACAGAACTGCCAACATTTCATAGCAAGAGACAGTGATAATGGCTTTCCAGATATAGTAGCATTCTATAATTTCCTTTTAAAACTAAACCTTCTAGGGGATTGGGGCATGGTAAAACACTTACCTAGCATATATTAGGCCCTGGGTTTGATTCCTAGTACCACAAAAAAATGAATGAATAAATGGATACACTTAAGTTTTAAAGCTTTTTTAGGAAAGCAGTAGTTAATAATATAGCAGAACAAACACTGTGCTGCAGATCCTGAGCAAGGTCCATCTAGGTCTATGAGTGGGTGAACACAGCTATTCAACAGGAGACAGCTAACTCTAGCCTGGGGGCCAGGCTTCCTGTTTTTCTAAATAAAGTTTTATTAGAACACAGCCAGCCCAACTCATTTACATATGTGTCTCCAGGCTGCTTCTGCATCACAAAGGCATAGTGGAATGGTAGTGGCAGAGCCCCCAAGGCTCAGAAGTCTGCAGCGTCCACCACCCGACAATTTACTGAGATTACTGTTCCTGATCTTCAGCATGCAAGGGAGACCTCGTCACTAAGGCTGTGTGGCAGCGTGTGGGAGAGCAGCTGCTTCCTGGCAAGGTATGTCTCCAGTAGGAAGCATTCCAGTGTGCTTCCTGGGGCTTGCACCAGGATTCACCCAGCACAGTTATCATCATTGTCTTTGTTTGTTTGTTTGTTTGTTTGTTTTGTACAACCCTCGGGCTTGACCACACACTCAGGGAGAATATCACCCATGGCACTTAGCTCAATACATGACAAACAGGGCAGTTAGATAAGGCCTTTTTTATTCAAAGATCTTTTATGCATAGAGCTTTTATGCAATAAATGTTCATATTAAATGTTCTACAGCTGTAGGTTTGCAAAGCAACAAGCTGCCTGGCTTTTTTTTTTCTTTTTTTTTTTTTTTTAATTATTTTGTCTTCCTGGCTTCTCCCCTGCAGCAGCAGCATTGGGTACAGAAACAATATACAAGGTAGATGGTTAACAGTCAATAATTACAACTTTGCTGGAACATTGGATTGTAATCACTTTGTAAGATTATGTTTTGGTAAATTTCACAAGCAAAGAACCTTAATTACAGGGGTTACAGTAGGCGATCTGTATGATATAATGATGTTAATTTGTAGAAATCATTACAGTGGCAGCCTGAATAATCTCCTTTGAATTGTGAGATGCATCCATGCCAGCCTCTCAGCTCCTAAAATCATCATCCAATTAGTGCTTTGAAGCAGACTTGGTCTTTTGTGGTCTACTATCTTCAGACAAAGAAACCAGCTAACCAAGAAAGAGACGGCCATGCAAAAAAAAAAAAAAAAAAAAAAAAAAAAATCCACAGCACCAGTGACTGCATTAGCAGAAACCTGAGCAATTGGACAATTGGATACAAAGCAGAAATGAGCATGGAATCTCCTCACAGAACCTAGGTGAGGAAACATTGGTACCTCTGGTTGACCATTCTGCTTGGGATATTAGTAAATGCTCATTATAGAAAACAGGTAGGGAAGATAGAAAGTTTGTGGTCAAATAAACGTGAAAAAACGCTAAGTTTAACCAAGGTACTAACAGGTCTTTGACTATTTAGTTTTTCCACAGCAGGC
This sequence comes from Psammomys obesus, assembly GCF_907164565.1. Lineage (NCBI taxonomy): Eukaryota > Metazoa > Chordata > Mammalia > Rodentia > Muridae > Psammomys > Psammomys obesus. Next base: position 296,942 of record NW_026595981.1, read on the forward strand.
ACACACACACACACACACACACACACACACAATTTTGCTCAAAAACACTTCACTAGCTTGCATCTTATAAAATCTCACTTTAAGAAAGATGATTTTGGCCAAATAATTCGAAAGAAGCATGTAAGGAGCGACAAGAGACAGAGGTGGGGAGCAGTGGCATGCAGGTGAAACTTTCATCTTTGATAACTGGCTTTGCAAGGGAGAAAGCAGAAGCCTTGGCCTTTCTTAATCTCCATGGTGCAAATATTTCCAGTGTGGCTGACTTCAACATGACGTCAGTGGGCTCCAAAGGGGCTCTCCCACTGAATGAGAAGAAACTGGGAGTAAGAAGGTGGGAAAAGAAGAGCTTAGGCTAAGCCATCCCCTCTCTGTGTTTGAGTTTTCATGTGACTGATGAGCCCACAGATAAGCATAAGCTGAAAGAGCAAGGAGGGATTAGACTTCATTGTGTGAGAACTGCACCACCACCTAAAAAATTCACAGGCCTTTGTGTAATGGCCTTCCTTGAACATTCAGCTACCTCCAATCCAATTTATGCTCTAGATGCTCTAACTGTATTCAGAGCATTTAATAACTAAGATGTTTACACATCCATGTCTATGACCACATCATTCATAATAGCCAGGAAATGAAACCAGCCTAGATGCCGATCAACAGGTGAATGGGTAAATATCACACAATGGGATTTTATGCAGCCATGAAGAAAACTGAAATTATGACATTTGCAGGAAAATGGATGCAACCGAAAACCATTATGTTAAGAAAAACAAGCCAGACTCAGAAAGAGAAACATCACATATGGCACCTAAATTTAAAAGTCTATGTGTTATATACCTTTAATCCCAATGTTCAGGAAGGAGAGGAAGGCAGATCTCTGACTGTAAGGCCAGCCTGGTCCATAAAGTTACGTTCACAACAGCCAAGGCTATATAATGAAACTCAGTCTCAAAAACTAAGAAAAAAAAAGTGTATGTGTACACTCATATATGTTTGTGTTTGTGGTCATGAAAGAGGAAGTGATCTCAGTGATGGTGGAAAACAGTGATCTCAGTGATGGGAGGTGTGTAACTAGAAAGTGGAAGAAACTGGGAGATTAGAGGGATCCAGCTGAACTCCAGAAGGAGCAAACAGGAAGGAGAACAAAGAACAATGACATAGATATGAAGATACCGAGGTTAGCTTAGTGTACTAAGCTAAAATAAAAGAATACATTAAATGCTTTAATTGAAAAGGGAGAGGTAGGGCTGAAGAGATGACTCAGTGGTTATAAGCACTTGCTGCTCTTTGCAGAGGACCTGAATTTAGTTCCTAGCACCCATATCAAATGGTTCACATCTGCCTATCTGTCTATTCCCAGTTCCCATGAACCCAGCTCCCTCTTCTACACTCCATGGGTGCCTGCATTCATATGTGCACATACCCACACAAACACACACACACATACATTTAATTAAGAATAAAACGTATCTTTAAAAGGGACCTAGCTCAGGACCCTTTTGCACTTTGAAAGGGAAATAATACAAAATCATAAACAAGAGTTTATGGTGGCCAGGGTGAACCAGAGTGCTTACCTGCCTGGCTTTTTGATAAATGACCCCAAACTTGAAAGTGTTGTTGACATCATGCTCATCGTAGGACACAATCATCTGAGAGGCCTAAAAAATATGGAAAGGAAAAAAAGAAATCAAGATTGATGTCAATAGGATGCAAAGGAAGAAACAAAAGACATGCCTACTTCAACAGAGAATGGGCCCAGAGAAGAGACAGCCACACACACAGAGGAGGACCAGCAAAGAGCTCACCCCACACCAGGATACTGCTCCAAGACCTGAACCAGTCCCCAACAGCTGGCCTTCCCCAGCAATCCCTAAACCTCCTATTCGGATCCCATGCAGAGGTCCAGCCACAGCTGGGACACAACGAGTTCACTTTACCCCACAGTTTTATTTATGGTATGAACAAATAAAGCTAAATCTTTGTACAGTCAGCAAGGATGGCTCTGCTCTAATTTGAACTCTTCAGAAATGTAAGTTTGAGCAAGTCACTGCTTCTACCCAGATGTCAACTCATAAGTGCACTCTAGGAAGATGTGCAAAGGGAAAGAAGAAAGAAGGGGGGAGGAAGGAAGAAGGAAAGAAACAAAGAAACGAACAAGGAAGGAAAGAAGGAAAGAAGAAAGGAAGGAAGGAAGGAAGGAAGGAAGGAAGGAAGGAAGGAAGGAAGGAAGGAAGGAAGGAAGGTAGTGCTCAGTGACCAGCCAACATCTCTATGCTCCAGCCCCCTCCTCTGTCAAAGGCAGATGTGGACTTTTCGGAGATCTAGCAAAGCAAGGCACACACACAGCAGTGAGCACCGAGCAGCTGTCACTGTCATCCTCACCTAGGGAGCCCTCCAGAAATATCAGAGCTGAACCAGTTTACGAGGAAGAGAGGACTTCCTGAGTTCCATGGGGAAACCACCACAACACAACAGAAGGTTTGCCCAGGCGCTGGACTAGAGAAAGGAACCAGGAATACGTGGCCCGTGACAGGCTGCCATACACTTTACCTCTGTGAGGGTCTCGGCTGTCTGAGGAAAGGGGCGTTCCCTCAGCTCTCCCGCTCAGAGCCCTGCTAGCCACCTGGGAAGTTGTCCTCCATAGATAGCTGCCCTGACAGGGAAAGGCAGTGGCCATGGAGGCCTTCCAATGACCATTGTAAACTGTGCATGTGAAACTACACACACACACACACACACACACACACACACACACACACACACCTCATCCATAGTCACATCTCAGCCAGACATCAGTCAGCCTCAGACAGATGGCAAGAGGACAGCTGCTCTTCTGGTACCACCAGGCCCCTGAGGCTTCCCCAGGCAGACCTATAAATGAGTGTCCTGGAGCCTCCCGATGGATATGGTTGTGATAAGAACTGCTAAACCTGAGTTCAGTTAGGCCCTCTTGATGGGCTTTCACTGGTTGATAGACCTCACTAATTCAACTTGGGCTACAAAGGTAGCGAGCCTGAACGACAGAAAGTGTTCTCTGGTGTGCAGTCTGTTGCCGGTGTCTGTGGATGCTGAAATGACGACGAAGAGGCATCTGAGAGGTCTGTGCAGCTGAGGACTCGCCACCGGCTCAGCTCCCACCGGAGCACGTCTGATTTTGCTGTGCCCAGCGGTAGTGACTTCAGATGTGGTCGAGGGTGTCCTGAGTGTCGAAGCAGGGTGAAGGCCTTGCTTCCCAACCAGAAACTTCATCTCTGCTGTTCCTGGTTGGCAGAGCTGGGACTTGGGGATGGACAGAGATGACGCCAGCAAGCTGCAGCTGCAGCACTGTTGGTCAAGCGGAAGCCATAACAGAAGCACATCTCTGTTCCCATTTCCTCCCAGAGGCCCTGCTACCTTATGAAGCGGCAGTTGGTGCACGGAGCCTTTCCCTATGGGCAGTGTCAAGCAGTTCTCCACTGCGGGTGATTTAAGCACTGTCACACTGTAATTGCTGCGGACTGCATTTGTTGGCTTGTCTTGTTATTATTGCTTCTCCCTGTGCTCATCCCCATACTAGAACTGAGGTTAAGAGCAGGCCAGTCATAAGAGAGTCAATACCAGAGAGCCACCGGTTTATTAACTAAGGCCATCAAGGCTTAGAGGACCTCAGAGCTGAAGTAATATGAGCAACGGGAGCCAAGGTTTGGCCTCTAACTTCCTAGTGTGTTTCTGAGTTCTGTATCCCAGACCTCCATGAGGTCAGGGTGACAGGATCCCCAAGAATAGATAGACTATACCCAACCCCAACACTAGACTTAGAGAAGGATAGCTGGGGAGAAACAGCAAAGTTGCTACCCTCCCCCACCAACCTTCACAGCAGGCCAGGGACCACTCAGCTGGGCTGGAATCCCAGGCATGACTGGGGATGGTTCCCAGGGTACCCATTTGTGGAGGGGTAAGTAAGAAAAGAGAAAGACAGAAGATCATCATAGAGACCCCACATGACTTCTCCATGATGCAAGACACTCCACCAAGAAGCCCCAGGTATGCAGAGCCATGCCAAGTTGAAGAGCCGGGGGCAACTGGCCCACAGGCACATGGAGCTCCTCACCTTGGGGTACAGGACAGGGCTGAACTTCAGCCCCACTGCGTCGTCACAGAAAGCCTGAGCAGGAAGGAAAACACAAGGTCAAGAGCCAGGTCTATAAAGTACACACAGGTTTTTCTGCCCACAGAAAGGGCAAAGCACACAGGGTTCAAATTCTGCTGCCACTAACGTGGGCCCAGGACAATCTACTAACCTTTCTAGGGTCACATAATAAAGTGCAGGGGGAAGGGGCCACAAGATGAAGTCTAAGAAATATTTCCATTCTGACTGTAGGGCAATGCCAAAAAGCCATGACCCTGCCCCCAACTCTCACAAAGGCACAGTTCTGCTGGCATTCCTATTCTCACAGAGCGAGGCCAATCCGGCCCAGCCAGCCTCCCTTCTGACTCCGCTGTGCTGACTCCACTCTCAGGTTCCCGATAACTCATGCATTGACATGAGTCTGTGCTGACTCCACTCTCAGGTTCCCGATAACTCATGCATTGACATGAGTCTCTGCCTCCCGACAGTCCCCTCCTCTGGGAATGGCTAGATCTGGGTCACCCTCAGCCTCAGTGAAAGTTCACTTGGCCACCACCCTCCTCCTTTGAGGCACCAACTATGACTAGCCCCGCCTTCCTACTCCTCCAGTCTCCTGAGTGAAGCAGGCTGTTCCCCCAAGCAGCTTCAGGTGCCAGGATGAGCTGGAAACAGGTAGGACAGATGGAGGCAGCTGCTACGAGCCACCTCTCACCTTAGGCAAAGAGGAAGGTGGCCGTCCAGTTCCCAAAGGCAGAGGCTGCGCCCCCCACCCCAGAGGCAGCCTGGGCTGACAGAAAGAAAAAAAAAACCTTCTCTTAAATTTTGGTGCTCACCTTGGCGATCTGTGGGACACTGGGCAGCTTGCTCAGTCCAGCCAAGGGGATTCGCTCATGCACTGTCTTCACCTTGGACCTGTGTGAGATACAGGTGAGATGAGGGCACGCATCTAAAAGGCTGAGCGCAGGAAGCCGCTGAGTGCAGGAAGCCGCTGAGGCCGCACCAGACAGGGGTCCTGCTTCCATCTCCCTGGGACCAGGTCTGCCCCCCCAGCCAGCCTTAGGGATATGGACATCACACTAAAGGTGCCTCCGGGTGGCAGACACTTTGAGGTCACACCTGGAAAGACAGCTAGCACAAGTTAGCCACTTTCAAGGCCACCATTATCCTTTGGTTTAGGAGGGTTTTTTTTTTGTTTGTTTGTTTTTTGTTTTTTGTTTTTTTTTTTGTTTTGTTTTAATTTTCCCATAGACGTGGTCCCCGGTTTCTGGATATATTTAGATTTTGACATGCAAATGAACCTGCATGAAAGATAATCTAATATTTGAAAATCTGGATTTACTCAAAATATAAATGGATGGTATCTGCTTAAGAAGGATTCAACATCAGATTCTAAATTTAGCCCGTCCCCTGATTCATTTAGCACATTATTGAAGTGCTGAGTTTCACGGAACACTTTATGCATCTGCTTAGATCATCATATGATTTTTAATCCGTTAACCTTGTGGGCTGTAACTCTGTTAAGCCATCTTTTCATTCCATGAGTGAAATTTCAGTATTCTCCTGAATTTAACTGGTAGTTTATTTAGATTACATCTATGCTCCAGAACAATGCTGGCTTTTTTTTTTTTCTTCATGTACCTCCCTTGCCAGGTTTCCATAACAAGGTACAATTTCAGCCAAACAAAATCATAGGATAGCTTCCTGTCTTCTGAAATGATGTATGTGACACGTAGATTTTTTTTTTCTCCCCCTTTTTCAGTTCACTAAAGGTTTGCTCCAGTATGTGTGATGTCTCTGGGATAGCTACCCTTTGTAAGAGGCCCCTTTACAGTTCTTTAGTGGAATACTCTTTTCATATTTGTTTTTTTGTTTTGTTTGTCTGTTTGTTTGGGGGTTTTGTTATGTTATGTTTGTTTGTTTGTTTGTTTGGGGTTTTTCTTCTGTTTTGGGTTTTTGAGACAGGGTTTAGGGTTTCTCTGTGTAGCCTTGGCTGTTCTGGACTCAGACCAGGCTGGCCTTGAACTCCTAGCTGCCTCTGTGTCTCTGAGTGCCAGGATTAAAGCTGTGTGCCGCCTCGGCCAGCTCACTCTTTATTGAATCATTCTGGATAGTTTACATCTTCCCACCCAAGCGCCCACGGCATGCATTAACATGAAGCTGTTATGACCTCAGGCTATCCCTGCCACATAGCCGTGACCTAGCACAGGTGGGGGTTCTGCTTCACTCCTCGGTGCTGAGGCTAGACCCCAGTTCTCACGTGTTAAGCAAGCACTCCGCCAACTCAGCTGCACCCATCAACCGCCTGCGTTATCCCTGCTCTCTGTTCTCAGCCATGGGAGCCATTTTACCTTTTTCCTGTGCGCCTTCTACCTGCATGCTTGTCCTCATCTTTAGCATCTCCTTCTTTCTCTTTTCTGCCATTAGTTTCTCCTTCCTGGCTTCCCAGCCCGCATGCTTATTCACTTAGTCTTTCTTCTCTCTCACAAACACATCTGCAGCAATGCATCTGTGTGTAATCACTGCTTTAACTTCATCCCACACACTTTGATAGGTAGTGTTTTTATTGCCATCTTGTTCTAAATATTTTGTCAGTTCTTTTGTGATTTCCTCTTCATCCCATGAGTTATTTAAAGGGCTTTTTAAAAAATCCAAATACAAGATTATTTTCCCCTCAAGCATTTTATTGTTGGCTTATAAATTAATTGCCATATTTGGGGAGCATAATCTATATGGCATTATTTTAAATTTGCTAACAATACACAGACCTTTTTATTCTCCTTTTCACACCCCTTGTGGGCCCTTTTGTTGAGAGCAAGAACACAAGATTGATTCTGTTTATTGCACTGTTCAAATCTTTTATAGGCCTCACAATTTATCCTGTTTTAGCCATGATTTTCTGAAAGATTCTTATCAGACTCTTCTGCTCAACTGAGCTTTGTCTGCTCCTCCCTAAACTTCCAGTGTTTGCTTTGGAGTTTTGTTGTTGTTGTTCCCCGCAGGGAGCTGAACCACTGGCTTTGCACATGCTAGGCAAGGGCTTTACCAGGAAGCTGCAATACAACCCAGGCCCCGCTTTTAAACCTGAGTCTCCCTTACCAAGAACGTGTCCACGGCCGTTAGTCCTCAGCCGCGTGTGTGTGTGTGTGTGTGTGTGTGTGTGTGTGTGTGTGTGTGTGTGTTTGGCCTGTCTTTAGTCTGTGCACCAAACACATGCAGTGCCCACAGAGTCCAGAAGGAGATGATTGTGAGCTGCCACGTGTGTGCTGGGAATTGAACCTGGGTCCTCTTGACACCGAGCCATCTCTCCAGCCTCCTGCCCTCTCTACTATGACATAGGCTAAAGCCTGTGAGGGAGCCCAGCAAACAGCATCTTTCCCCACTCTATCCTGAATTTAAACAAATTCAAAACAAACAAAGTAACAGGGAGGAGGGAGGAGCTGAAATCATTTCTCTGTTACTGACAAAGACCAAGTGAGAACACACAGCTCAGTGTGGCCACGGAACAAACCTTGCCAAGCCTCAGAAATTACTACACCACAGGTACTGTGAGGAGGGGCAAGACCCCTCCTGTGGCTTGGGAGAAAACTACAAGTGGGAAGAGAGAGGAGAAGGAACATAGCTACACATCAGGTTTTGCTCCAGAGCGCAGCTATCAGAAATGGAAGAGAGCCAGGCTGCTCGGTGTCTTTGATTTGATTATTCCTTTTATCCCTCTGGACCCTGCATCTCCTGATACATGTGTTTGCATTTTTCCCAGCAGCCTCGGGAACTCTGTTGCATGCTTCATCCACTGACTTCTCCCTCACGTCAGCCTTGCTCCTTTTGTTATAAATAAACACTAATTCAACCTTCCCTTGAAAGTTGCCAAAAAATCACTTCTTCAGTCAGCAATTAAACTCGTCAATACTATTCGCCTATTTCTTGTTGCTTTTTAAATTGCACCTCTTCTTCCTGGTTCTTTTCTCTCCTGGCTAAAGTTTATCCTTCAGTAATCCTTCCACAGAGACTCTGAGAGGCATGCAGCTCTTTTTTTTTTTTTTAACATTTGAAAACACCTTAAATTTTAATTTTTTAATTAGTTTTTCCGAGACAGGGTTTCTCTGTGTTTCCTGGATGTCCTGGACGTGCTTTGTAGACCAAGCTGCCCTGGAACGCAGAGGTCTGCCTGCCTCTGCGGGGTTACAGGTGTGTGCCACCACCGCCTGGCCAGTTTAACTTTATCTCCAATGGTAACTTCTCTGGGTCTAGAGCTGTGGGTTAAAATAGCTCTTGTTTGCTGTCCCACACTTCAAAGATAATAACCCTGTGTCTATTGCCCATCCAGCTGCCATCACCTCCAAGGTTGTCCTTAACCTCAAATAGCATTACTTTAAGCTTTGATTTCTGTCGTTTCACTTAAACATGTCTAACAGCACCATCTTGTTTTGAAAATACAGTCCACGGTATGTCTGTGAGCCTTCTCCAGCTCTCACATATTCGCAGCTCTTACTCCTGGGTAATTATTTTCCTGTGTCTATTCTTCCCTCGGGAAGTCCTGAGACAAAGGCAGAGGCTTTCCCCCGTGTTGTCCACAAGCTTTGTCTTTCTTTGTTAAACTTAATCTCGTTATCTGCACTGTTCTGGGTGCATTCCGTGGCACGGCCCCCCAGCTCACTCTTTGAACAGACCAGATATTCTGTGTCTTACATTTATGTCAACAGCTGTTTTCCATTCTGGTAATTCTAATTGCTCTCTTTATTTACCCATGAGATCCTGATTCAGGTCTCTGAACAGCAGTTTCTGACCCATTTGTGAGACACTCTTCACTCTTCCTCCTTTTTAAGTCTTAAATGTGTTTAAGTCATTCTGAAAGCACACCATTATTTGCATTTCATCATCAGCAAATCCCTCTCCCATTTGTTGACATTTTGGCTGTCTCTTAATGCCAGTTTTTCCCATGTGCTTAGAACTTTCCACCCACTTTTCTCTGTTCTCAGTACATGCCACCTTGGTTTAGTTCCCACCACGGCTGCTGGTCCGTTCAGCTCTGGGGGAGCCATTCACACTCTACAAGCCCACTGGATCCTATGCTCACCTAGCTCTGCTCAGCTGGGCTCCCTCCGACCCCCCTCCTGCTGTGGCCTTTCCTCAGCCCCAGGGCATTCTCCTCATCTTAACCAGATCATTCATGCTACATACCTGACCATGGAAGACCCTCTTCTATAGTACCCTATTACTCTGGAGATTAAAAAAAAAATCTGAACTTCCAAACATTACACATAACCTAGCTTTCCTCTAGCTCTCTGGAACAATCTTTTGATCTTACACACTCAGAAGCATTGCCCACGAGCTTTGAACCATTATCAGTAGCTATCTTTGTGCCACCCTGAGAAGCCCATGTCCGCAGGAGGAGAGTAGAACTGAGAGGAATGAAGTATTCAAGGCGGGCACTGAGAGCGCAGTTCAGTAGAGAGCACTTGCCTAGCATGCACAGGCCATGGGGCCGAGCCCCAGCGCTCAGCACATATGAGGTGACAATTAAACAAATGTTGATAAATACTGCATTCCCCCCAATAACTATTCTTTACATTGCTAAATAATTCTTCCTTGACTATCATAAGAATTCTTTATTTTCTTCATGGATTTGAGTTTCTCAGGCTGATACTTTTCCTAAAACATTCTTCTGTATTCATAAATATTGGACCCTATTTTTTTTCTTTTTCTTTTTACGAACTGGCATTCGCTTGCCTGATTTTTACAAGGATTTTTTAAGCATTAACAAGTTAGCTGAGAAGCATCCCATATTTTTATGTTTTCTTAAACAGTTTAATCTGGTCCTTCAAAGTTTAAAATATCTACCTGTAAAATCTGCTGGAGCCAGGAACATTTGGAGAGAGAGTTCTCTGGGAACTTTTCTCGTTTACTCCACCTTGTTGGTGCATTTGGGTGTCCAAGCTCATCTTGAGTTCAAATTGGCAATACATTCTTCCCCAGAAGGGTATCTGTTTCCAGTGGAGTTTTCAGTTTAATGGTATATGTTGGACACACACTCATGAGTAACTACTTAATCTCACATCTGTAACTATGTATTATTTTCAAGATGCTTATCTTTATTTCATGTGTGAGGTTTGCCAGCATGTCTGTATGGGCGCCGCATGTATGAAGTGCCTGTGGAGGCCAGAAGAGGACACTGGAGTTATGGATGGCTTCAAGCTGCAACATGGGTGCTGGGAATCCCATATCCTCCGGAAAAGCAGCCGGTTCCTCTTAGCCATTAACCCGTGTCTCCACCCCCAACTATGTATCTTTTTGCTTTACTTTGTTTCCTTTTGTCAATCTAGATACATTTTTGCACATATTATCTTCACTGAAATATTTTTATACTTTCTCTCTGTATGTATATTTTGCTTATTTTTATCTGTATGGGGAGTGAAATACAGTCTCAGGTATCCCAGCCAGTTCTCAAGCTCACAATTTAGAACAAGAATAACGTTGAACTCCTGGTTTTTCTGACTCTACCTCCCAAATGCTGGGATAACAGGTATGTACTACCATACCTGGCTTCTTTGTCTCTGAATTTGACTATTTGACTGGATATTCATTTATTTGTTTTGCTTTCCCTGATAGATGTTGTGATTTGATAACCAAGTCTTAAGTTCTTTTCATTCTTTTTTTTTCCACATTAATCTTTGTTTATCCCTTCCTCTTGCTTCTTTAGATAATAGTGTGGCCAGCTGTCATTATCAAGAGGCTATAAAATGTGGGGCCCAGACTCACTAGGGCATGTGAGTACTCAATTATTTTAATAATTTCCTCACACACGAGGAAACTGAAGTACTGATTAGTCATTAACAGCACTGGCAACCTGCAAATATCATTTTTTTCATTCAGCAAAAAATCTGGGTAAAGCAGTATATTTCCTTCTAACGATGGCTTTGAATACAGCTTACATCACAATATTATAAATGGCATTTCTTTTTAAAAAATATGTCTGGGTGTTTTGCTTGCGTGTATGACTGTCCATGTGCCATATGCATGCCTAGTATTCATGGAGGCCAAAAGGGGTGTGAGGAGCCCTAGAACTAGAGTTACAGACAGTTGTAAGCCACCTTGTGGGTGCTGAGAATTGAACCTGGGTCCTCTTGAAGAACAGCCAGTGCTGTTAACCGCTAAGCTATCTCACCCCTAAGTGACATTATTTTACAGATAGTCCATTACTTTCTGGCTCTGACTTCCTCTCTGGCCTGAAAATTACTTAGAAATTTATTGAGATTATTTCTAAATGGTTAAGTGAATTTTCAAAAGCATTATTTTGCTCTGAATTTCCTAGTTTCATGGCCAAAATTTAAGTGAATGCGCCCAGCAGAGTGCTTGCACTCTGAAACCCACTTAGGCTTTAGACTTACTCCATGGTTCAAAAGCTGATCAATACACCTGCTGTCAGGACTACTTGCAGGACCTCTACAATAGACATGTCAAGCCACTGTCTAATTAAAACAACAACAACAACAAAAACCCCCATAAGGCTTATGGACAGAGTTCACAGCAAAGAAATTGTGGTCCTTACAAAAAGAGATGCCTGTGACCGGTGGGCAGTCCCGAGACACACACAGGCTGCTGGCATACTCGGCTCACACTTTGGGCTGGAGAGCTGGTTGCTATGAATTTGGGACACCAAATAAAATAATCCAGAGGTCTAACACTGGGTCAGTAGTCACTGGCAGAAAGAGAATATCATCATCTCTGCGTAAGTCCTTTTTTGTGTCCGGTGAAGCTGTGCAGCCATGGAGCCAATTTTTCCTGCCCGGTTTCCAGCTGGCCTGGCAATTAGTCCAGGTCCACGCTGCGGCTGTCCGGCTTCCTGGCTAGTGTGCAGCTTCTCATTGCCTTTTTCCATGCTGGCTTTCTGTGAGACAGCCATTTGTGTTTCCTGGGTTCCTGGGGGCACTAGCTTCAAATGCTACAGGCTTAAAACAAAAATAATTCTATGGAGAAAGATGTCTGGCTATTCATCCCAAAAGAGCACCAGATTCTTCCAGAATCTCCTCTCGAGACTCACTATGTAGCCCAGAACAGCCTCAAACTCTTGCTCTGTGAAGTGCTGTGATTGCAGGCATGAGACACCAGGCCCAACACAGTTTCTAATTACATCTATTTCAATCCATTGCTCTCTGAGGAAGAAGACTCAAGTTTCAACTCAATGTCACCTACATTTTAGTCCTAACTATCCCATAGGTTAAAACCTTAAAAAATTATATATGTCAAAATGTGCGCTGTGTTCCTAACACCTTTTTCTAGCCAAGATATATGGCATATAGTACGAGAAAACAAAGCTTTGGGGAGCCAGGCAACTGCTGTGCACCTTCAACCTCAGCACTCAGGAGGCTGAGGCAGGAGGACTGTGAGTTGGGAGCTAGTCTTGACTACACAGTAAGGTCTAACCCATCCTGAACCTCGTCAGGATTCTGAGCCTGCGTCAGAAAAAGTCAGGAAAGAAAAATTAAAAGGTCCCTATGATCAGCTGTCACCTCAGAAATCTCAAGTGATATGGTTTTCTTTAGAACTGTATTTAGCAGAGGCTCACCTAAGTGGAGGTCCTATTGAGAGACAGGGATCTCAGAACCACCCACTTGCAAAACTTTTTAACTGACTCTTCCGTGCCTTGCAAATTTGTTGTCCACCCAGGTCAAGCCTTGCAAAGACAACAGCTTCCTTTTGAGATAAGAAGTAAATCAGGTCCTGCTCAGTTGGCAAAGCACCCACCTCACCTGTCTAGCCCCTGGAGCTCACTTGCCAGCAAACCAAAGCTGGGCAGATGCTGACCACTTCCTCAAACACCTCATCCCAAAGCAGCACTATACACGTCCTTATAGGCTCCCATAGTGAGAGCTTAAAATTTCGGCAGAAAAAAAAATGTTAATCCTGGGGCTGAGGAGATAGCTCAGTCTGTAAAGTGCTTGCCACTCAAGCAATTCGGAGTTAACTTCAGATTCCCAGCACCCACACAAAGAGCTAGGCATGGTGGTGTGTGCCTGCAAGCCCAGCGTCAGGGAGGCAGAGGCAGGAGGACCCCTGTGCCTCACAGGTCAGCGAGTCCTGATGAACTGGAGAGCCCCAGATTCTGTCTCTACAACTAAGCTGCCAAGAAACACAGGAAGACACCAACACCGACCATGCGTGCACACACATGCACACCGACACACACACAAGAGAAAGTTGTTCCTCTGCAAATACTTGCAAGTGTTTCTGGTTATACTCAACACAGGTTTTCCTGACCTCACCACGCCTGACCCCACCACGCACAGATTCATTCAGGCTCCTATAGCATCCTATGCTAATGACTAGAATAACACCTGTGCTATACATTAAAATTCTGTCTCTCTCTTGTGAGACTATAAGCCTTTGGGGAGCAGGGACCAACTCAGTCAGGATTGTCCCCAGCGCCCATCACAGTTTCTGGTTTGAGGGAACTTAGCAAACCCTGTTAGTTGAACCAAATTGAAAGCAGTTCTAGTTCCCTTGCTTGAGGAGGTCATGACTCAGGGAGAAGGACTCTGGGTTCGTGTTCCTGCTGTGGCCATCACTCCAGCACACACAACCTTCCCATCTAGGTGGCTAGCAGGGGCAGCAATCTGGACAACTCTCTCCCAGAACATAGCGCCATGTCCCACCTTGACACGCCACACTGAGCCATCTCAACTTTGTCCTCCATCTCCTCAGAGTCACAGCTCCTTCCAAGGAAAGTTGCAGAAGTTCTGGCCTAGGAGACCCTGGGGCTCAGGCGGCTGGCAGGAACACCTGGGTCACACTGCCCCCCTGTACAACCAGGTCAGGACTGGTCTATCTGGTATTTCTGCCCTCCCACACGTGCCTAACGCCAGCTCTGCCTGGGAGAGGTGAGGTCTCTGGCGGTGTTGCAGCCCCACCTGAGGATGATCCGAAGGTACTCAATGCCCTCAGCTTCCTCACATTTGATGGACAGGATCAAGTTCCCCAGGCTGCTGCCAGTACAGTAAAAGTTTAGATGATCCTAGGAATAGAAACAGGGTGTGAGCCTGCAGACACGGCCCCCATACCGCCACCTTCACCCGGAGGAAGTCCCACAGAAAGGAGGAAGAGGGGGAAGCTGGAAGCCGATGCTGCAGCAGTGATGATGGTAACGGTGATGGCGAAGAGGGTGCTAATGGCAACAGTGATTAAGGATGGCATTAATATTTATCAACCACCAAGTCTTGGGAAGTGCCAGGCACCATCCCATGGCCTTAGGACCCACTGCCCTCTTTTTTTTTTTTTTTTTTTTTTTGGGGGGGGGGGGTTGAGACAAAGTTTGTCTGTCCTGTAACTTAACTCACGCTGTACACTAGGCTGACCTTCAACTCAAAAAGTCCACCAGTCCCTGCCTCCCAAGCGCTGGAGTTAAAGCGTAGACTCCCACCACCGCCCGGCCACATTATCCTCTTTAATCCTAAACACAGCTTTGTAGAGGAGACAATGTTACCATCCCCTTTCCAATCTACAACCAGAGGCTGACAGAGCCAGGCTCAACTCCACATCTGACTGGACTTTCAAATCCTCTTCACAACTTCCTCACCCAGAGGGCAGCCTAAGCAATTCAGGCCATGGAAGGAAGCTAGGAGGCCCCCAAGAAGAATGAGAGTCCCTCTTCATGGGGGAGGGCTCTTCCTGGCTTCCTGGAGCCCACCTCCCAGGCCCACTAAGCTCACAGTGAGGCCATGGACCTGCACTTTAAACAACACCCCCTGAGGCTCAGTGAAGTTTGAGATAGCCTCTTTCAGATGAGCAGCAATGCTTTCTTAGGCTAGAGATTCCCAGAAGCTTGCCTCGGGGCTGTGGGAAATAATCAAGTCAGAAAGACGAGAATGTATTTAAGGAAATGTAACTTTGCCATAGTTAAATAATCATTCTCAGGGGACACCATCCAATCTCTGTGCTCAGAAGGCCACCCTGAAAGAGTCTGAGAGATGGGCAAATGAAAACAGAGTCATCTGAGCAAGGAGGGCGTATTTTACCCCTGAGCAGTTTAAACTCTATCTCCTCCTCTATCTATTTCATTACCTCATGAAACACTTGCTGAAGGAAGCCCCCAAAAGGACCCCTCACGGGGACTCTAGAACATTCCCAAGACTCTATGTGAGACAGAGGTAGGCAGTGAGTAGCTCAGAACTTGGAGAGAGAAGACAGAGGAGCTGTGGAGCAGAGACCCACGACTCCCTCGCCTCAGCAGGGCCCCTCTGGGCAGGTCCCCGGGCTCACCTTGCCCAGAAAGTGCCTTCTGTAGGCCCTGGCTTCACCCCTGCACTCGAGCTTGTAACCGAATGTGTTGGGACTCAGGCTGTCATCTTCTTCCTCCTCATAAACGCTGCTGCCCAGTGACGTTGGGGTACCCACATTCTCTGGGTCTTCAATCCAGTAACCCCCAAACTGGGGCAGGATGATGAGAGGGTATGGGCCTCCCTTCTCCACAACCTGGGGACAGAGGGAAGTTCTTGCCCTGAAGCATACCCTGAACTGTAGCTGGGAGGGACCACACCCACATCTGAACCGTTCTGAAAGGGAGGTGTGTGTCTGAGGCCAAGAAGTAACACAATGCCCCATGGCGTCTCCAGCTTCCCTGGGACTCAGAGTTTTGCAAGCACTACCTGGGACCCCCAAGTTAAACCTCAGAAAAGCTTCCGACACAGAGGTAAAGGCAGGAAGGGCCCTCAAGTCTTAGGCCCAAGATCCCCTCTCCCATGCAGGGCTGGGAAAGGCCATGAGCTCCTCAGGAAGGGAGCCCAGCACAGGTTGAAGTGCAGTGAGGGAGCTCCTACCTCTTCAATGCTGGGATATGGGATATAGTCATCCTGAAAGACAAAGCACAGGACACGGCCATTAGTTCCACAGACCGCCATGAGAGTCCAACCACTGTTTCCATGTTCCTCAGCCATGTCTGTGAAGGGATGTGTTGGCAGGGGTTGGGAGGGCACTTCAAGGGAAGCAGAGTCAGAGAGCCTTCTAGTGGCAACGCCAAGGACTCAGCATCCCAGGCTCATTAAACTCAGCTCCAAATAAATAGACCTGAATGCAAACCCAGCCACCCAAAGACATAGCACACAAAACAGATGACCTGGTCACCCTCAATGTCTAGCTTGTCTTCCTAGGGGGCTAAAACAGAAAGACAGCTGGGGAACTTGGCACATAATCCCCGCCCTCTAGAGGTAGAGGCAGGAGGATCAAGAGATTGAGGTCATCCTTGGCTACTCCCTGCAATCTCTTTCAAGTGACTGGGCCTCAGGGACAGAACCGGAAGCTAACACCTGGTGGCCCATCAGAGTCCAGAGCCTGACGACCCTCAACATTGTGTAGGTGCATAGAGAAACCGGGAAGGGGTCAAACCAAGCCTTCAGTCCTTCGGTCTCACACGGTCTCCACCAGGCTGCTTGGAAGCAGCCTTAAGAAACCAAGGCAGGGGCCGCTTGCTGCCCACCAGACACAACCCTAACAAGGCCGCCGTCCTTAACTGGCTCCTGGTGCAAAGCAGGGTTGGTGGGCATTCGAGAAGAGTCTGACGCACTCACTGATCGTTCTGCCCTCCCTCTACACTGGCTCCTCACAGGGCCCATTTGGCCACTCTACCTCAACCGCCTCTCCCACCTTGTTCTTCTGGGGTCCTGGCCTCTGCTCTTCAAGCTTGATCCCCTGTGGAAACAAGGAAGAGAGGAGCCACATAAGCATAGGTCACTGCTCGTGGGTAGGGCCTGGACACTTAGCCGGCTGGGAGGCACTGCAGCCTCTCATCTCCCGCACTTCACAGTTGCCAGCCCCAGTGCCACCCCAGGTGAGGCTGGGGCGGGGGGCAGTTAAGAGGACAAATAGGCTTGAGTCAGGTCACCATGTTCAAGTCCCAACACTGCCACTTCCTAGACCTGGAACAAGTTACAGATTCCTCTGCGTGACTCCTGTTCTCACTTGTCAAGTGGGAATGGTGGCAGCGTCTTCTGCCAGAGCGCAGGTTAAAGTTTGATAGTGATTATACAGTAAATGGCATGGGTAGAATTAGTATAGGCAGGTAGTATTTTCCTCTCTGTGCCTAAATAACTTCCTGGAGCTCATAGAACCATGAGTGGGGGAGATGAGCTCCCACATCTGAAAACATCAGAGCCAGCACACTGGTCCTCCTGCCTTCTAGCTCCACCTCTTTCCTGGAGGAAGGGTATTTGACTGACAGGCAGGAAGCATGGTCCTTCAGGTTTTTGTTCTGCTAGGTGCTTCCTATTTTAACCTAGGAAGCATCCCTGGCTGCATTTGTAGAATGAGGATTAGACCTCACCCCATCCACATTCAATGACCAGGGCTGGATTAAAGGACTTTGCCTGCAGTTGTTGGAAATTCACCTCCGGGAATAGTAGCCCCTTGTCCAACAGACTCTGTTCAGGTTCTGATTTAACTGGATTGAGCAACAGGGAAGGGAACACAGAGCATCCCAAGGCTGAATGCAACAGGTGAGAGTCTGAACTGAGGGCGTCTGAAGAGCATCGGGAGCTGGGCACAGAACCACACACCCTGCTCCCTGGATGGCAGGGCTCCTGCTAACCAGGTGGAACTGGATTCAGTTTCTCTTCACTGCTGGACTGAGTCATCCCCCAAGGATTGTTCAAGAGGGCGTGGGAAGGCCCCTCCCACTGACAGGTGCTTCCCACACACCGGCAGAAAACTACCTGGGTGGGCCCACAGACCCTGTCCAGGTTGGCACTGGGTGGGTAGGCGAGGGAGTGATGTCAGGAGTTTGTTCTGTTGGTCCTGCCTTAGTCATCCCTGTCTGGGAACAGTCCCCAGGGCAGGAGTGAGAACCTCCCCCAACCTCACTGCCACGCTACTCCCACCTTACCAGGGGGCTGAATCCACAGCCAGGCCCTCCCTCCTCCAGGTATTACCCTCTGCAGTAGGTACTATCTTCGTGTTCCTTTCTCCCTGCCTCCAAGAAGAAATGGAAGTTCAGGGGGGAAATGACTTCCCCTAGGGCACTCAGCTAGAGAGCATCAAGTTCAGACGTACGGGCCCCCAGAGGTCCCTGACTTCAAAGTCCCAGACTGGGCTGAGATCAGGGTTCCAGGATCCTAGTTCCAGTGCTTCAGAGCTAGCAACGTGACCCAACCACATAACTGCTCCAAGACTCAGTTTCCACAATGGCAAGATGAAGAGGGCTGACACCCACGGCTGAGGGCTGAGTCCAGCCACTTAGTGCAGCATTCTTTCCCTGCCGGCTCCCTAGATGTACAGGCAGCTGCCGGGGCCTGAGGCTGCTGGGGCCAGTGCCCAGAGCACACATGGGGGAGGTTGACACACCACAATTCCGCTTCCCACCGTCTCTACCCACGTGCAGCGACCAAGCCACGATGGGCATCGCTGTCTCTGAGATAACGAGAGATGGAAAACAAGGCCCTAGAGAGGCTCCCGGGAGAGCTGGGGAGACACACCCAGACAAACAGAACAGTTCGAGACTCCACAGGGCTGGGTTCTGTGAGGGGGGCAGGGACGCCAGCTGCAGGTGAGGGTGGGTGGGCTGAGGGAGCCACAGTCCCCCCAGTGAGCTTCGCTCTCATAGGCCAGCAGGGAAATACCCCAGCTTTCCTCTGCTGTTGAGTATTTAATGATACCCTGTCTTCCTCTACTCTGCTGCACATGGCTTCTTCCCGAAGCTAGATTATGAGTTCCCGTAAATGTGAAAAAACGAGTTTGCAGTCCACAAACTGCTGGGCGCAGAGGAGAACTGAACAATTTATTCGTGGTAATGGCGCAACTATCAGCAATGACTCTCCCTTAACATACACCCTTTCCTTCCCCACCCTCAGGGGGACCTGGCAGCATCCTCTGCGCTGCATAACAGGGATACCCTGGACCCGTTCTCTGCGCCCCCTCCCAGAATTGCAGCCCCTTATTCAAACCTCCCTCTGAAATAAGAATATAAAAAAGGAGAAGGAAGTAAACCAGACTCTTCCTCCTCTAGAGTAGAAACAAGCACCATGCTGTCCAGTGCCCGTGCTGGGTGTTATCCCCTGTGACATGGGGGCAGGAGAGCAGTGAGGCTTGTAGCTCTGAAAGCCTCATAAAGATAAAACAGCCCCTGTCAACCTACGATCCCAGACACGCACTTGAAATACGTACAGCGCTATCAGCTGCTCCATCACAATCCTGCCAACTAAGGCCTGGTCTCAGCCGACACCAGTGTGGAGCCCTGATCTGGGGTGGGGGACTCTGGCTCCGGGGGCACATGGATAGGAACACTCCTGGCATTCACTTCCCTCTGTTCAGTAGCACAGGGTTTGCGCAGAACCTGCATACATTCCGCTGTGCCCTTCAAGCCATCACTGGGTGACTTACAATTCCAGACATAAGGTATAAACATCGAGTAAACAGTGTCGCTGCCTCGTCAGGGAAGGCTGGCAAAGACAATGTCTATACATGTTCAGTACCGTTGTATTATCCACTTAACCCACAGGGCAGGATCTTTAGACACAGACTGTGGTTTCACAGCCCTCACCTCCCCTTCAAACATTGGCTCTCATGTGGTGCCCTCCAGGCATTTACACATAGGATCTCATTTCATCTCCAAACCTATATCAATGGGTATTTTTATTCTTATTGTTTTGAGTGATTTGGAAATGGCAAGCAGGTTGTTGGCAGATGTGGGGCCTGAACTCAGCTGCATCTCCCTTGTGGCTCTGCCTCCCATGCTCCACATAACTCCCTTAGATGGGGCTTGCTCTTTCCAGAATCACTGGCTTTGCTGAGCTTTCCCTACATGCCAAGGGTTAATGTATACTGGGGTGGCCCTCTGTCCCCAGGCAGGGGTCTACACAGGAACTCAGTGCCACTCATGCAACTGCAATGGTCAAGTTGCTGGGCGCCCCCCCCAGGCACTTCCTGGTACTGAGACCCACAACCCTGCAGCCTCCACACCTGAGGCTGCTGAGCCTTTGGGGTACTCACCTGCATTTTCTCCAGCATCTCGAAGAACTCCGCAGACTGAAAGATATAAGGGGGGGGGTCAGTAGGAGGGGCTGCTGAGAATGCCTCCCCTTTATCAACCCTTTGGAAACTCAGCCTTCCTGCCCCAGGGACAAGACTCATTTGGGTCAAGAGTGATGATAATGTGGTTTTTGTCTTTGCAAGCCTGCAGGACCAGAACACTCCATGCAATCAAAGAAGAGATAAAGCAGGCCCTGGCTGACAAGCAGTCCTAGAGGGTGCAGCCCCTCCCAGGAGGGGGTCATGTGGTTTGCTAGAGAAAATCCAGGTTCCCCAAAATGCCTGAGAAGACTCAGGCTCCAGCAGGATTGGTATCTGGGATGTTTCCAGCCAACAGAGGACCTAACATGGCCAACACCTGTGACGCCGTGGCTTTTTCTGTCTCCTGTAAAACCACACTCAGGCAGCACCTGACAGAGACCCAGTAAGTACACAGCTGCCCCAGCCTGGGCCTGGTGTGCTCCTGCGTCCCAGCCCCTGAGGCACAGCTTTGAGACCTAGAACAAGTTGGTGAAGCTTCGCCTACTTGACTGGGCCTCCAGGTCCAAGAATAAATTAGTTTTAAATGTTCCAACAGCATTGGTCCGGACCTTTAACCTACTTTGGTATCACCTGTGTAAACTCCAGGGAGAACAAAGGAACAAGGAAGCTGGCAAGACTGCTAAGGCCATGGCACACAGGCGTCCCTCAGAAGTACCCCACTTTACCACCCCAACATTAGCGCCCACATCTGAACCCTGGCATCTGGAAGTCCCCACATGAGGGAAAAGTAACAGTAATGAGGGAGAGCACACACGCCCTTATCACTTCTTCAGGCACCAGCTCTGCAGGCATCAGTGAGCTGGTGGAGCCTGGGCCCCTGCCCTTCAGGACTTTCAGAAGGGAACAACCAATGGGAAGGACTTCTGGGGACTCATTCCTGCTTCAGATGCCAATGATCTGTCAAGACTCCTAACGAGGCAGAAACTCTGCAACCTATCTCAATCTGGAATGTGCAATCTGAAACCTGACATAGTATGCCCAGGAGTGGTCCTAGGGCGCCCACACCCAGCACCCAGACTCCAAACCTGGCCTTTCCACTCGCTTTACGCACACACCACACAGCGTTCCTTCAACCTCGGACCCCAGGACTTACACAGACCAACAAAGACAAGGGACAAGAGGACAGAAAGAGCAGCGTTTACTTAGACTCCTGACCCAGCAGCTACGGCCTACCAATGTCCTCATGCCTGCACCCTGTGCCAAGCACTCATAAAGTGCCCATCACTTGATTATAACAGTAAAAAACAAAACAGCTTCAATGCCGATTAGAAAGTATGCTTACACTAAGCTATATCCATAGAATAAAAATGCGAAAGCTGTATACAGTTATGTACCGTCAAATTAAATAACTTACATGAAATGGGCAAATTCACAGGAAGCCACAAACTATGAAAACTGACTCAGAAAGAAACAGAAAGTCTAAAAAAAAAAAAAATCATAACAAATAGTGATTTTTTAAATTACCCACAAATAAAGGCCCAGGGCCAGATGGCTTCAACTGTACATTCTACCAAATATTTAAATAAGAATGAATACTAATCCTCATGATCACTGTGGAAATACAGCCCACAGACTAAGAGGCTTTGTTTGCAAGCCATGTTTCTGATAAGAGACTGTACATAGAATATGTAAAGAAGGCTAACAACCCAATAATAAAAAAGACAAATAGTTCCATTTAAAAATAGCAAACGTGAATCAGGAGTGGTGGAACACGCCTTTAATCCCAGGCTCAGGGAGGCAGAGGCAGGCGGATCTCTGTAAATTCGAGGCCAGCTTGGTCTACAAGTGAGTCCAGGACAGCTAAGGCTACATACAGAAACTCTGTCTCAAAAAACCGAAACTTAGAAAAGCAAATGTGGGGTAAGGGAGATGGTTCAGCAGACAAAAGGTTTGCTCTACAAGTGTAAGGTCCACACTTTGGACCTCAGAACCAACCTGAACGGCCAGTGGGAGTGGAGACACAGGAGCCAGAGACAGGGGGTCGGGGGAGCAAGACAGTCGAACTGAAACAGTGAACTCTGAGGTCAGTGGAAAACCCTTCGTCAATATACAAAGTGGAGAGCAGTTAAGGAAGATACTGGACCTCCAAAGCCTGTGTACACACATGAACATGGACAAACACCACATACACATATGGAAAAAAGCACAAATAGATGTGTCCAGACACACCCCTGAGAAGAGACACAGATGGGCAGAAAGCACAGGAGAAAGCGCCCTGTATCATTAACCGTGAGAACCAGAGAGAAATCACAATAAGACTCAGCTCATGTTGCTCAGGTGGCCAAAATCAAAGAATGAAGGAGGGGAAATAACTTTTAATTCTTCAAAAAAAATTAAACATGGAGCTGAGTAAATAGCTCAGGCCTTCAATGCCAGCATTCAGGAGGTAGGGGCAGGAGGAATTCTGTGAGTATAAGGTTAATAAGGTCTACACGGCAAGTGTCAGGCCCACTAGGACCCTACAGTGAGTCCTCATCGCAAGAAAGAAAAATTATTATATGAAAACATCTACTTCAATTAAAAAAAAAAAACAAAGAAAAATTAAACATACAGACGTCGCCTGACCTGGAAATTCTATTACAATGTGTATGCCCCCGAAGAACTAAAAACAGGTACACAAATTTTTTTGTTCACAAGTGTTCACCGTGGCGCTTTTCACGCTCGCAGAAAGGTAAAAGCTCCAAAAGTCCACCCAGGTAATGAGCAAACAAAATGTGACATATGGCTGCAGTGGAATAGTATGCAGGCGTAAAAAGGAAAGAAGTATTGATTTGCAGCATCACGTAGAGCGGTGGCTCTCAACCTTCCTGAGGCTGCAGCCCGTTAATACAGTCCCTCACATTGCAGTGGCCCCAACCATAAAGTTATTGTGTTGCCACTTCCTAACTGCAATGTTGCTACTGTGATGAATCACAATGTAAATATCTGACGTGCAGGTGCCTGGTATGAAAACGGGGGGGGGGGGGGG
>NW_026595981.1:320164-371905 GCF_907164565.1 Psammomys obesus
GGGGGGGGGGGGTCGCAATACACAGGTTTCGAACCATGGCCACGGACGACCCTCGAAAATTCCAGTAAGTGCAAAAAGACAAAAGAGTCCTAAAGTGTCCAGAGCGCAAGCGTCTGCACAGACAGAAAGTGGCTGGAAGACTAGAGGACGAGAGACAAAAAGATGAGAATCTGTCGGCGACTGTGGCTGCGCAGCCCTGCAGACACAAAAGCTGTACGCTGTACGCTTTGAATGGTTGAGCTTATGGCGTGGGAATTATTGAAACAGATACATTTTTTAAACCCTGTGCAACAATTTGAAAAGCAGCAGTTTCTACTGTGCGCGTGAGACGCTCTCCCAGACTCAGGGAAAAGCCAGTCGGAGGACACCACAGTGAAGATGATCTCGCTTGTATATCTTACTGACTGAAAGAGCCTGTATGCATGCACAGAAAACTACTTCGGGCTCTATGCATAAGGGCAGGCGGGGGCCTTCCCGCTGACATTTGGGCTGCTTCCCACAGCAGACCTGCAGCGTTTGTATGGATCATTTTTGTGAAGACAGAAAGATACACGAAGGCCAGAGCACCCCGCTAAGGAGAAACAGAACTAGTCACTAAAGGAACAGACATGATGAATAAGACCATGTTGTTTATCTGTCACACTGGCCAGCACTGGCAAGAATATGGGGTGATGGACACAGGGCCTGCAGGGAGAGTGTAACTGCACACCCCTTTCTAGGGCACAATCTGGCGCTCAGTGTCCAAAGTCTTAAAATGTTCACATGCTTTGGTTCACTGAAGCTGCTCAGGGAAACTGACCCCAACATAACATATGAACAGTGGCACGAGACGGCCACACAGGACGTTTACCAGTTTAAAATGGTGGAAATGGGAGAGTGCCTGGAGGGAGAAGGAGTGAACGATGAAAGCAGTGCGCCCATACAGTGACAACCGCCAGGGCTGGGCAAAGTGGAGGACTCAGAGGTGGAGGCAGGAGCAGCAGGAATTCAGTCATCCTCACTTGCACACGAGAGCCAGGCCAGCCTGTCCCGGAAAGACAGAGGCTCCCACAAGAGAAATCTGCGTGGATTCTGCACGCCGATTGGCAGTGCAGGGCTGAGGGAAAGGCTTGGACATAGGACAGGAAGGTGGTCCCCTGCCTTCTGCTGTTCAGTTAAACATACAATGGTGCCTGCGTGTGCATGGGCACGTCTGAAGGACGAGTGTGCGCTGAGAAGCATCTTGGGAGACACTCACCAAGGTGAGATCTCAGGTAAGGGCATTTCTTTGTTTTGCTCTTTAGCATTTTGCTAAGCTGCTTTTCGCGTGTAATCTGGGTTTTAAAGGTTTTGGTACATAAGCGGGGGCGCTGGCAGGTTTTTTTCTTCCCCCAAGCCCAGCTTCAGGTCTGTCCCACAGCTTCACAATGGGAAGTTGCCAGGACACAGGTCACAGTCTCCGGCGCCCACAGAGAGCCCTGGATTCAAGCCAACTCATTCTCAAGTACACACTTATCTCTGCGTGCTTCCCTGAGTCACCCCTAAACCCAGCTCACTCCCAGCTGGTAATCAGAAACCTCTTTAGCAGTCCCCTTCTATGGATCACTGAACCTCAGCTGATGAAACACCTTCATGACATGAACAGGATGCTGGGAATCCCAGGAAAGATCCAGCTTCCCGGGAACCCGACCTTCACTGTGAGACAAGCAGAGGACACACGAAGAACTCCTTCTTCCTCTTAAGATTTGCTTATTTTTATGAATACGAGTGCCCTATCTGCCTGTACACCTGCATTCCATGTGGGTGCCAGGACTTGAACTCGGGACCTCTGGAAGAGCAGCCAGTGCTCTTAACCGCTGAGCCGTCTCCCCATTCACCGTGAGAAGCACATCTTACAGGAGACTTCCTGCCTGCTGGGTAACAGACACCTCCGGAACTCAGTAGTTCCAAACCATTTATGAAGTCAAAAATGGCACGTGAGGATGAAATTTAGTTATCTGATGGCCTCACTAGGGTGGGCACATTCACACAGGCACATTTCATCAAAGAGGCCTCTCCGCTAAACGGCGTGAGCACCCTCAAAATGTGACAGCTACGCTCACAGTAAGAACAAGCGAGCCACATAGGAAAAGCTGTATCCTCCTCCACCGTTCAATCTGAAATCCTACCCCATCGCCCCCACTTTATCCTATTGTAGGAATCAATGACTAGGGAATCCACCCCACGCTTGATGGACAAGCAATTGGGTTCTACCTTTTCGTGAGTAGAGAACTACAAAAGAATACGTGGGTGTAAGCCAGGGAAGATGGCTCAGCCAATAAAGTGCTTGGCCCACAAAACACGCAGACCTGAAGTCAAGTCTCAAGCATACGTGTGAAAAGTGAGGCTATTATGAGCACTGTGCCCATAATCCCAGCACTGGGGAGTATCCCAGAGGCACTCAGGACAGCTCGCTAGCCAATGGGAGAGCTTCAGGCTCAGTGAGAGATCCTGCCTCAACAACAACAACAACAACAAAAAAAAAAAAAAAAAAAAAAAAAACTGAAGAAGACAGTCCTGATGTAGAACTCTAGACACACACACACACATACACACACACACACACACACGCACGCACGCACGCACGCACGCACAGAGTTAAAATCAACACATCAGGAAAGGCTTCTGCAAAATGCAGGCTTACAAGATAAAGAGAAATGGCTTGGTATAGGGGAATGAAGAGCACATAGTACCAGACACCAGGAACCACAAGGCAAAGGTGGAAAAGGAAAAGAATACATGCATTTGATGGTCAGCCCCGCTGGACGGAGGCCTCTGGACCTAACTCCTTTCAGGTCGGATGGAAAGAAATGGGATATAGACCTGAGAGACAGACACCAGAACCCAGGCTCCTCCTGCAAGTCAATGGGTTGGTTGCAGAGCCCAGGGCTGGAACAGCCATCCAGCCACTACCCAACTCTGTGGTAATAGTGTATGCTACTCTCTCGATTCCCTCCACGGCAAACGAAACCAAATAACCCTTGGCCTCCAAGGGTCTTCCACCCAGCCAGGGCCTGCCGCACAGCAAATGCCCAGCAGACAGCAGCTACAGACAGAACCGGTCGGGAAGCTGCCGGAACATGCTCATGCTGAAAGATGCTCTAGCTACTTTGGAATACTCTGCTCTCTGTGACCCCGGCAGTCTCCCCACAGATGCTGTTTTGGGATGACTACTGCAGACGAGTACCCTGTGGCCATGGGGCTGGCACAGAAGGTAGACGAGCCATGATTCACCCTCAGCTGTGAGTGACACACCAGGTGGAAGATTTCTTAATGGAAGATGCTCCAGAACAGGAACTAGCCAATGGGAGCTCGCCTCCACTGGGCTGGCCCGACTTCTCAGTGACTTGCTGAACTTTCCAATGGGACAATTCCACCCTTGGCAAGGAGCAGGGCTCCCTTTCCACCCAGAAGCAAGGTGACTCAGGCCAGCCTGGAACTGCACTGCGGCCATTTGGACCCACCCTCATCTCTCTGAGAAAATGCCACCCAGCCAAGGGCATGCTACCCCATAAATGCCCACTGACTCCCTAGCATTTTCCAAAATATACTGTCGGACAGAAGGAAGCCATGGCCAGGGCATCCTTAGGAAAGGGACCTCCTTCCACAAAGAAACCAGCCCTCTGGATCTCACTGAGGAACGTGATCCAATAGCACTGTCAGCTCAGCTGTCTATTTTATTATTAGCAACAGCTGCTGCCACCCAAATGGGAGCAGTGGCCAGCATTTCCCCCCTGGGCTCTGCTTTCACAGCCAGTCAACTAGGCCATGAAATAATCACAGAACCAGCCCAGCCAGGGAAGTCACAGGCTGGGCCCCAGGGTTCCATCCTGTTCAGTCCCTGTCCTCTTCACCTCCCAATATAGAAACTGTCTAGTCTTCCCTCTGGAGGGCAAAGAGAGTCCTTGGGGAAGGTAGTGCTGGAGGAGCTCTGAGGCAGCAGGAACACAGCACAGACAGGAACTGTGGGAAACTATTGGGGTTTAAGAAATCTCAAGAACTCATGCCTGAGCTTTTTCTTGACAGGGAGTGAAGAGGTGGAAGCAATGAATGGAAGATAGCATTTGTGTGAGACAGGATTGATTTCAGGACCCTCTGCAGACACCAAAATCCATAGATGCTCTAATCTACTGTGTCTTCCATGTAATTTAAATCTCTCTCCTCTCTGTCTCTCTGTCTCTCTGTCTCTCTCTCTCTCTCTCTCTCTCTGTGTGTGTGTGTGTGTGTGTGTGTGTGTCCCAGCACACAAGCGCACACTGAGGACTGAACCTAGAGCCTTGTGCACGCTAGGCAAGCTCTCTACCATTAAACTCAACCCCCAGCTTTTAACAGGTTTTACTTTGAGACAGGGTCTCACGAGTTTGTCCAAGCCAGCCTTGAGCTCATTCTGTGGCTTCACTTTGTGATCCTCCTGCCTCTGCCTCCTAACCAGCTGGGATTATAGGTGTACACTACCAGATCCATAGAGACCTAAGTTTTTATTTGAACGTTCTGATGCAGAGTGAGTTAAATCTGTGGCTGCAGATCCTGGGGGTAGCAGAAGGTAACCACGGCAGCCCATTTCTCCCCTCTGTGCCCTTCCCACCTGCCTGCCTCCCTCTGGCCCAGGCGTCTCCCTGAAAATACACGGTTTATTTTTCTGTTACGTTCCCTAGTCCATGGGACCTCCACCCACACTCACCCCGTACCGCTGCTCTCCCACGCATGCAGAAATGATGCCCACTGCCATACGCCTACCCGCACAGCATGCGCCTGCCCCAGCTCGGGCTCCGCCCCACTCCTCTTGAGGAGGGGGTTTGCTAGCCTCCACTCCCCGCAGTGTGCATACCACACACACACACACACACGTACACTTGCACCCACATTTATGCATGAACCCAAGAACATGCCCACGTGCATACACACACAGACCCACACATCACATCCAAACACAGACCCACACATGTACACACAAAAGATTCTCGGAGCTTTGTCAATGGGTTTACATAAATCTGGGCGAGCCGGACACCAGAACACACACACACACACCTACGAGGCACCAGATGTGCCCACGGCTGCGAGAGCATCAAGTACACCATGCTCAGGTAAGAACACCTGGTCTGCTGCTGCCTCACAACTTCCCACGCACAGGAGAGTCAGGACAGAGGACCAGGGCTAACGGCCAGGTTGCTTCAGCCTCCTTCCTGGGCCTGACTATCAGGTGCTCAAGAAATATGTGCTGACTGCATAACTGAAGGCTCTTCTAAGAAGGGCAAATCTGAAGCATACTGTGGAAACTGAGTCTTAGGCCTTGGAGTGGCCGGGAATAATTCCTTTGGATGGACAGAGCTGATCTAGATTCTGGAGAGTCCAGAGCTCCCACTCCACAGAGCTGTCTATGCCCTGGCCATGTGCACTGCACTCCTCACAAAGGTCAGCCAACCACCTCCTTCCAGAGAAAGGCTCGCCCCCCCAGTGTCACCGCTCCCCCCAGGACACCTGCACACCCCTCATTCCTATGCTTGCCCTCTCCTCCAGCCCATGATGGGCCAGCCCCTCTGCATTCTCTCACTCCCCTGGGGTCTGGAGCCTCCAGAGCCACAGAGGAGACCTGTTACAATGCAGCTTCCTTAGGCGTGCCCCAAGCATGTCTGATCCTTAGCCAGATAACCTGCATTTCTACCAGTCCTCAGGTGGCCACAGACCACCTGAGGAAAGTCTATCATAGGCCCCACTCCTGAGCAAGGGGCTCGAGCAGAGATGGAACAAGATACAGAAGTGTGGGACGGTGTCTGGGAGTTCATATAGAGGGCGTCTTAAAGAGTGGGTGACATGTTAAATCCCCCCTGAGCAGGACTGAATCAGGTAGCAGCCAGGCCATGAAAGAGCAAATGGTAAGACGCAAAGAGGCTGATTCAAATATGTAAAAGCCCTGACAAGAAGGTCCAGGACGTGCGGCTCCACAGTGAATTCTGCCTCTTAAAGAGGGCTTCAGACGGATCTCCCGAGACCCCTTCCAAAATATAAGAGGGGGGACACTTCCTGCCCCACTCCCTGAGGGCTGAATTACCAACATCAGATAAAGGAAAATCACAGACCAAGAACCCCAACAGACACAGAAGCAAAAATCCTCAGCAAAATACCAGCAGACCAAAGCCAACAGCATATTAATTATATACCACATTGATTCCATTCCAGAAATGCAAAATCAGTTCGACATAAGAAAAATATGTAGCCTATGACATTAATAGAAGAGGGAAAAAAAATAATTGATGCAGAAGTACTTGAAAAACACCCACTTTCGAGATTCAGAAAGAATCCAAGGCCCAGAGACTCCCCAAACAACACAGGCTACCGCCATCACCCTTGACCAACTACCACAGTTAGACAGCAGAGCTCTACTGCTGAAGACCTGCCATGTTTGTAAGACAGAGAGAGATCAAGCCGGGACTGGTCTGGACAGCAAGCTTCCTGCTGGCTAGCTTTCATAGTGCTGGAAGGGCTCCGCAGCTCCCAGAGGAAGGCGGAGTCATCAGTGGAGGTGTGCCTAGCGAAGCGCCTTTCAGCTGGGATCTGAGGCCCGCTCCACGGAAGGGAGTTCATAGCTGGTACTGTCCGCCTAGTGGAATATCTGTGTGACTGGGGAGGTCGTAAGCCATGGGGGAGATCTGTCACTGTCCTTTCGATAAGGGGACATGTGGCCAAACTGCCTTCCACACATCTGTTTATGCCTATTGCTCTCAAACCTTGGTCAAAATGAAACTCCTTTTTTGCAGTGGGCAAAGAGGCCCAGAACATCTCAGAGTGTGAGAACAAGAGCGGTCAGCTCTAAAGGGAACATTTCTATCAAGCTCTCCCACAGTGGAACAAAGATGGGGGGATGGAGTGCTGAGAAATGAGACCTCTGAATATGGCTTGGTCACTGCACTCATGAACTCACAGCAGCTATGGTCATCTACACAAGACTTGTACAAGAGCAAGCCGGTCAACACGCTAGCACGGATGGAAGAGAGGCTTATGAGGCTGGACCCCACTGAAGACTGACTGGCCACTTTTCTTCAGGCGTGCGGCTGCTGTGTGCTGCCTGTGCCCGATGGGCAGTGCCACACCCAGGCTCGTGCAGGCAGCACTAGCTGGGCTGGAAAGCACGTGGGCCTAAGTTTGATCCCCTAAAGCTCACATAAACAAATCCAGACCTGTAATCCCAATGCCTGGAGACAGAGACAGGCAAATCTTTGGGGCGTCATGTCCAGCAAGGTTAGACTACGCTGTAAGCTCCAGGCCAAGGAGAGATGCTGCCTCAAAAATCAAGGCAGACTGCCACTGAAGGACACCTGAGGTTGTCCCTGCCCACACATACATCCACTCAGAAAACTAAAAATGAAGGAGAACGTCTCCAACACGAGAAGGAGCTTTACTGGCTCATTTATTTCTTTTTTATTTTTATTTTTTTATTTTTTTAACAGATCAAGAGCCATGAGCATGCTTGATGGTAAGCCCTCTGCGATTAGGTATGAGACTCCTCTTCCCGCCACCACTGCTGCTCAGAATGCTAACGGCTGTAGCCAGAGGAAAAAAGCTTCCACAATGAAGATGAAACAAAACTAGTTTCCTACAACAACGAGCCTATGCAGGCAACCAAAAATAAAGAAAAACAAACAGAAAGGGCTCTAGAACTAATAAATGAAACCAGCAAAACTGCAGGATGAAAAAAAAGTGTGTTTCTCTGTACACCAGCAATAAAGTGAAAAGAAAAATATAAACAATTCCGATCATAGCCACATTAGAAAGACAATGCACCAAAGAACAAATGTAATCAAAAGACTTAAGACTGGAAACTATAAAATGCTGCTGAAGGAAACTGAAGCCACGTTGAGGGAGCGGTATCCCATGTCCATGGACTCGGGAAGGCCTGGTAATGTTAATGCGTATTAGTGAGTCTGGAATGACCCCCGTAGGTTGATACATCAAGTACCTGTTTCCCATCTGTGTGGCTATTTTGAAGGCTGTGGGTCCTTTAAGAGGTGGGGCAGCCTTTGAAGGTTACAGCTGATTCTGATTCCATCTGCCACCGGCCCTTGCCACCTTGAGCTTAAATCCCTCTGAGACCATGAGCCAAGATAAACCATTCTGCTCTTAAATTGCTTCTGTCACAGCAATTAAGAAAAGGAGCCAACTACAATACCAAGCAAAGCTGTGTGTGTATTTAACATAGTCCCTAGAAAACTCCACTGTGGAAGCTCAAAAGGTGACCCTAAATTCCACACAGAAATGTAAGGAATCCAAAATAGCCAATACATTCTTTTTTAGTTGAGTTCTGGGGATAGAACTTGGGTCCTCAAGCTTGTTTTTAATGGAAACAGCCCCCTCATTTTGTGTGTGTTTTTAATTTCCTGAGAAACTTCCTTGTAGCTTTCCACAGCAGCTGCTCCACTTCACACCCCCCAGGAATGTTGCGGGAATCCTAGCTTTCCCACACTCTCACCACCAATACTTGTTATCTTTTTTGGGGGGATGGGATGGGGGTTCTAGCTCTCCTAAGGGGTGGAGGATGTTATCACTATGGTTCAGTTCGTGTTTCTCTGACAGCTAATCTTATTAAATACCTTTCACATGCTTACTGGTCATTTGAATGTCTTCCTTGGAGAAATATATTTTAAAATCTTCTTGAGCATGTAAATTAGCCCACTATCTTTTTTTTTAAATTTGTGTGTGTGTGTGTGTGTGTGTGTGTGTGTGTAAGTGTGACTATGCCACATGAGTGTGGGTGAATGTGGGGGCCAGAAGAGGGCATCAGATCCTTGGAGCTTGAGTTATAGGTGGTTATAAACTGCCTGATGTGGGTGCTGGGAACTGAACTCTGTTCCTCTGCAAAAGCAGTAAGCACTCCTCCTAACTACTGAACTATTTCTCCAGCCCCCACAGCCTCCTATCTTGTATGTAGTTTGTAAATATTTTCCCCACTCCACAGTGTGCCTTTTCCCTCTGTTACTTCTTTTGCTGTACAGAAGCATGATTACTGCATTCCTATAAAATATCTAGAGAGAACAGACTGGTGCTTGCTGGTGGCTGGGGGAGGGTGGAGAAGGTGGGGACAAACTGTTGAGGGAAGTTTATTTGAGGATGGTGAAAATAAAATATTTTGGAACTAGATAAGGGCGGTGGTTCTACAATATTGTGACCTTGTGAAATGCCAACAAATTGTTTACTTTAAAGTGATTAATTTCATGTTATATAAATTTCACTTGGATTTTTTTTTAAACAGAATGGAGGAGTAAGATAACATTAAAGCATCAGAAGAGACAACCACTGCTTAGCTCTAGAGAGGCTGCCAAGTAGAAATGCAAGCTCAGAGTGACTAGAGTTCTCAAGATAAGCCAGAAATCCAAATTTTTATGTAAGTGCTCTCAACTCTTATACATTGGTAATCAACTCATTATTAATCAACTAAGTATTTAAAAGCCATCTCTGCATGGGTGGAACACACTAAATTTAGAATCTAAATCAGCCTATGAGACACAGTATCACACTCTGTTCTGGACAACAGAAAGCTGTTGAATATGTCCAACTTGAAAACTTAGATGATATAAGAAATTTCAGGATGTGCTCCTGTGGAATTCCTGAAATAGGCCAGCACTGTCTACTGATCAGGCTCTTTGCAAACACCACCCACACCCCCCTCCTCATGATCACCAGGTGGGGAGGGGCTGCTACAGAGATGGAGATGTTGAGGAAAAGGGAACACTTCCATACAAGGCAGAAGCAGGATCAGGACAAGACGCACCATCTCACCTGCGTGCCTTACGGGCATCTCAAACTCAAGGGCAGAAGGGAACTCTCTTCCAATCTCTACTTCAGAAACCTCGGCCCACGAGCCGCCATCACAGTGATTACTCCATCCCCCGCTCGGCTCATTCCCACTCCTCCCACCAGCACTTAATCCTGCAAAGCCACAGTCAGGTTCACACAGGTCTGATGACATCGTCCTCCCCTGCCTCCATCATCTTGTCTCCCCAACCCCCTGCCAGTCAAGGGCCTTCTCGTTGGACTCCTTCCTGACACCCCTTTCTCACAGTTCCCCACTCAGCAGCCACATGATCTTTTAGAAATAATGCATCCAGTTCCCAGCTTCAGACCCTCCAGTTCCTGCTACCTGTCCCTGCATAGTCCAGAGGAGTCAAGACATTTGTTTGATAACATCAGTCCCACAATGCCGTTATAGCCTTTGATTGGGAACTATGTCTCCATATTACATCCCATCATTCCCCATACTCAACCTACAACCACCCTCAGCTCCCTGAAGACAAGAGACAGCACAGCTGAGGAGGTGAAGAAGACAAGCTAGTCTCTGGCCAGCAGGTGTGTACACAGGGAACCAGGCAGTCCTGGCTAGCAGGTGTGTGCACAGGGGACTGAGCAGTCCTGGTTGTGTTATATTAGTCTAGGCCACCTAAGTCTACCAGAAAGGACCCAAAAGCTCTGGCCCAAGCAGGGGACCATCAGACATCCCGGGCAGTAGCACAGGACATGTTTCCCTCAGTCTGCATCCCAAGCCTCACAACCACACTCTGAGAACTCTAGGCTAAGGAGAAATCCACCAGGGTCCTTCTCAATTGTGTTCTAGAACTGCCAACCTGTGACGTGCCTTTCGGTGGGCAGGAGGGCCTCTGGGACTCTGGCCCAGAGCCAAGAAGCCTTCTCAGAAGATCACACAGGTAAGAGTCAGCCCTAGGCCAGAGTCCCACCTCAGACCTAGGCTAGGCAAGAAAAGTCTTGTCCCTGACTCTGTCACCTTTCCTCCTCCCATACTCCCCCAACAACAACACACGCACACTTAAAAAAATCTGTCACTGACTTCTGCCCCTTCTTCCCCTGATTGACAGGAGGCCTCTGTGCCTGGGGTAGGCAAACAGCCTCTCAGGGCTCCCTGCCAAGTGGGGTTCTACCCATTTCCACCCACAGCCCCTCCAGTAGCAAGGTCTGCCAAGGACCCCCCAGCTAAGGTCACTCACCACAAAGCTCTTTAAGAATTCCATCATCTTTTCTGTGCCCGTCCCCCATAGGACGGCGACCCTCTCCGCTTTAGAAGCACTGCCGAGGCTGTTGCTGCCACCAAAGTGGCGGCAGCTGCTGACGTTGGACAACTTCCTTAACATCAAACAAGGAACTGTAGGATTTGGGTGTCTGCCCGCCCAGAGCTGTTAGTCCACATTGACTAGCCATGACCTTTGACCCTTCTGCTGCTGGGACTGCTTCTCCAGGTAACCCAGGGCTTGGCAGTCACTCACTACATGTATGTCATAGGACAAGGAGTTGCTCCCAAAGAGCACCTCTCCAGAGGCTTAGGAGAGAAAGGTACCTGGGGCCGAGGAAAGACAAGAGTGAAAAGCAGGCTCCTCTTCCACTGCTGCCTTGAAAACAGGACTGGAGCAAAGGATGCCAGGGGCCTCAGTGGCATTAAAGACTAGTGCACCAGGCACTGTAGAACTCAAGATAGGCCCCTCAACATCCCTGCCTGTGAGTTAGGAAGCCCTATGTACAATAAAAATGAAAACAAAGTAAAAGGCAGCAGATAATACATCCCAAGGACCAATATCCAAAGTGGAAGACGCAGCTAAAACAGCAAGCAATTGCTTGGAGGTGTGGGACTCGTGGGAAGGGGACAGAGGCATGGGGAGCTATTTTCTGTCAGGAACAGCCTGGATTCCTTTGTAATGTTAGGTGTATTGCTCTGTTTTTTAAAAATAATTTTTAATGCACTTTAAAAAAAAAAAAAAAACAGACAGCAGTTGCTTCATGCCTTAAACACCCCATAAGAAGTTTTTAAAAGAAATACAGCAAAAGGCCTGAGGAGACTCACACCACATTTAAAGCTCAGAGCCAGGGGTGCCTAAGTGCTGGGTTGGGAGAAGTGGGGATCAGACCCTCCCCTGGGTCCTGGAGTCTCTTTCCCAACATAAGTTTGTTGGGCTCCCCAACTATCCAGCACCCTCACCAGGATCTCTCTGAGAGGAAGGCTCAGAAGTGAGGCATGAATTATCAAATCCCTCAGAAAAGGGCTGTGGTGCACCAGAGACGGCCATAGATTTGTCATGTGACAGACACACTTTCAACCCACAGCTCTGCTGCTGGCGAGCAGTGGGGCTGACCAGTCGGCCTTCGGTCTCCGTTTCCTACCTGTAAAACGGAGAATGCGGTGACTTAGCACTTAGTAGGGCCACAGCCACAGCAAGGTGAGGCGTGACCACCACCTCATAAATGCCCGCATGCTGATCTGCCATCTTCCCTCACTCCAGCTCCCAAGACAGCACGAGAAGCAGACCACCAGAAGGCTTGCCTCGGCCTCTCCAGTCCTGCCCGCTGGACTCAGCTCACCTCCTCTTTCCATCCCCGCCTGGCCCGTATCTGCTCTAGAACTCCCAGGAGTATCCCATGGGAGATAGAAAGACAGATGTCCTTAGGTGCCACTACTGAGCCTTGCAACGGGTCTATCCCTGAAGAACTCGGGAAGAGCCGGACATGGTGGTGCACACTGCAATCCCAGCACTCGGGAGGCAGAGATAGGTGGAGCTCTGTGAGTTGGAGCCCAGCCTGGTCTAGAGAGTGAGTCCAGGACAGCCAAGCTACACAGAGAAACCCTGTCTCAAAGGTGGGGGGGGGGGAGGAAGGAAGGAAGGAAGGAAGGAAGGAAGGAAGGAAGGAAGGAAGGAAGAAAAATAACATGGAAGGTCAGAATGGGTGGAAACAGAGGAGCACAGAGCTAGATGGAGCCTGGGCCTTGCAAGAGCCATGGGAGAGAGGAAGCTATAGCTCTGGAAATGTCCCTTCCAAATCCTGAAATGCTGATTAGCACACAATGAGGCAAGCTTTTCTGCCCCACTGAGCCCAAGGGCCCAGTGCAGGCTCCTGTGTTCCTGTTCTGCCTTTTCTGGCTTCTCCCTATTCTTGCTTAGGGCCCCACGAGCCCTTCTGTAGAGTCCCCACCCCACCTGCCATTCCTGCAGCTCTAGGCACATAGCAGGCTCTGATTAGCAGGACTCACCATACCCAGAATGTTTCTGCTACAGGGATGTATGAACAGGGTGTGAGGAGGCAGGAGAGAGAGGCCTAACTTACTGGCCTCTGGGCCAGGCACTGCTAAGGATGGGGACTCCAGGAAGCTCACCCTCAGTCCCTCTCCTCTTCCCCCACTTCATCCAGGTCCAGAATGTACCCCTACCCCCTCTCATGAAGCCTCCAAGGTGATCTAGTTGAGGAAAAGTGTTACTAAAACCCAGAGAGGTTTGCTTGGCATGTTTAACATCATACAGTCAGATAGAAGCAGAGCCAAGTCAGTGTTCTAAGTGAGAGAGGAGAGTAAGGTGGGAGGATGTCAAAGAAGAGGAAGGAAAGGGAAGGAAAGGTCTAACTCTGAGGTCAGGAAGGACTCTCCTTCAGCCCCTTGGCATTATGACCACACTCTGAAGCAGTTCCAGGGCCCAGGAGTCTCAAGGACTTCCAAGTAGAAGAACAAAGAATGGAGACCACAGAGACAAGTAGCCATTCTTGTGATTCGAAACTGGCCACTTTCCACAGAGGTGGAGGATGCAAATTTCTCCTGAGGTGAGCCAGCGAGCAAGAAGCCCCACCACACCCCCACACCTGCTTTCCTCCAAATGAGAAGCCCCGTCACCCAGGTCACCCAGCGGTGATGATCTGATAAAGCACCCTGAGCACTTCCAGCCCCCTAATCAGCCAGATTTCCTTTCCGGCCCCAATTTTTTCCTAGCAGCTGCGGTCCAGGGAAAAGACCCGCTGACAGTCAGACAGAGTAGCATCCAAACCACAGCCGGCCACCAGCCAGCCCTGTGACTTCCAGCCTCATTTTCTTGGCTTAAAAACGGAATAATGATCCTGCTCCCACACCCTGGGTGTTTCCCAGGATGCGGAGAGGACTCACACAGAAGCGCCTACCACACACAGCCATTGGACTTAGAGGATTTACTCTGGGGAGGGGTGCTGACATCTGGTGAGCTCACACACGTTCTCCTACCTAATTCTCAGCAACACCAATGCCACAGGCATGCTGGCCCGGCCCACTCTGCAGACAGGGAAACTGAGTCTGGGGTAAATAACTTGGTTGGCAATCAGCCTTGCAAACCATGACCATCCAGGGTTCAAAAGTTTTACATTGAAGCTTGGACACATCTTGACAAGACCCAACTACCACTTGCCCTTCTGAAAGTCTGTCCATATGTCTCTGTGTGTCTCTGTCTCTCTGGTGTTGGTGATGGAATTCAGAGTCCCATGCATGCTAAGCACCCACGGCCACTGTAAAGCTCCCAACCAGTGTCACCGCAGCACCTGACTTGGTGTCTGTATTTGGGTAGACATCAAAATACAGTTAATGGCTGGGTCTGATAGCTGGAAAACCCTGGTGGGCAGAAGCCGTGTCTACACAGACCAGATTTCTCCCCATCTACAGCAGCACCCATCATAAGATACCGTGTTATTGTGTGTACCACTAAGAGAAAACTGCAGGCCCTGGAATGGTGCTGTTCGTGAGATGTTCCTGATTTCAGAGCACTTAAACCAAATGGGGGAAATACGCATCTGGAGCAATGGCTCCAGCAGCAGAGGCTTAGTGGCAGTTTTGGTTTTTGTTTTCTTTGAGACAGCCCTGGCTGTCCTGAAACTTGCTCTGTAGACCATCTCAAACTCATAGAGATGCACCTGCCTCTGCCTCCTGGGGATAGGATTAAATTTGTGTGCCACCTCCTCCCAGCTTACACAGTGATTATTCTTGGGATTGGGGAAAGAACATGAAGCTTGAAATCACAAGACTCAGGCTTGTGTCTTTACCATCTAGCTAAGGGGAATGCTTCATTCACTCCTCAGTGCCTCAATTTTCCCACCTGTAAAATGGGAAAATAACAGTTCTCTTACAGCTGTAAGAACCACAAGAGCAAGATGCAGTGATGCACGCCTGTGATCCCAGCCCTTGGGAATTCAGAGGCAGGGGGATCACTGTAAGTTTGTGGCCAGCCTGATCTACACTGAGAGTCCACGACAGCCAAGGCTACACAGAGAAAT
The DNA here is from genome assembly GCF_907164565.1 of Psammomys obesus. Lineage (NCBI taxonomy): Eukaryota > Metazoa > Chordata > Mammalia > Rodentia > Muridae > Psammomys > Psammomys obesus. The sequence goes on from NW_026595981.1 coordinate 335,234, forward strand.
CCTGTCTCAAAAAAAAAAAAAAAAAAAAAAAAAAACACCATAAAGCACCACAAGAGTTTAGGAAGGTGTTTATAAGTCATAAAGCACCAACTCAAAGCCCAAACTGGATAACAATGGAAAGGGCCGGGTGGTGGTGGTGCACGCCTGTAGTCCCAGCACTCAGGAGGCAAAGGCAGGTGGATCTTTGAGTTCAAGGTCAGTCTTGTCTACAGAGCAAGTTCCAGGACAGCCAAAGCTATACAGAGAAATCAAGTCTCAAAACACCAAATGAAGATGAACCCAGCAGGCTGAGAATGTGGAAGGGGTGTATGGCCCAAGGTATGTACAGAAAGCTGATCTCCATCACGAAGTCCTGAAGGGCAGAGGTTTAATCGACGCTTGTTCAAGCTGAAGGCCTGGAAACTGATCAGTGTAGGCTAAGACCATTGGGGCGAAGTCCATTATCCAATACCAGTAGCTCTATAAAAGAGGGTCCAGTGGAGACACACACACTCTCTGACTCTAAACCTGCCATCAAGACCATCACCAGATACTGGACCTCCGGCATCATGAGCCAAAATAAACATCTTTTTTTATAGAGCTATGTAGCCTCAGAAATTTTGTTACAGTATTAAAAAAAAAAAAAAAAAAAAAAAAAAAAAAAACAACCTACCACAGGGCTGGAGAGATAGCCCAAGCCCAATGGTTAAGCACACGCTATTACACTATTCAGTTCTTGAAAGAGGACCAGCGTTCAGTCCCCAATACCCACGTGAGGCAGCTCATAGCCACCTTGACCTCCAGCTCCTGGCCTCCATGGACACTTGCACTAATCTGCAAATACCCACACAGTGATACATACACATAATTAAAAATCTTAAAAACAAATCTTAAAAAAAAAAAAGCTACCACAGGCTCCATCCGTGGTTGTCAAGAGAGGCCACACGTGCCTTCAAAGGGTGCAGTGAGAACAAGGCTGCCTTGCAGTGACAGCCTGACTTTCCAGGATGTGGCTGGGCCAAGCCGACCAGTGCTGGTTGAGATGAGGGCATTGGCACCGAGGAGTCTCCTGGCCGTGATGTCCTCTGGCAGAGCTCTTGGTCTTGATCCAGTATATGCCTGAAATTTCCAGTTTCCCCCACAACATGGCACTCAGCTTGGAGAGCCTCATGGGGGGAGGGGATGGAAAAACAGCTGTGGAAATATCTGCAGGTCACTGGAGACAAACCTTGCTGGGTCTGTGTCAGGGGAACCGGGTGGATTCAACAGACAGGGAGGTAAAGGGGGGCCTCACTGAGGCTTCCTGCTGGAAAAGAGAAGAGAGAATAGACCCCAGGGCTGAAAAAGTAGAGCCACAGGCCTCCCAGAAAAGCTTCCTTGGCTCTGAAAGACATAGACGGCATGAGCTGCCTCCTGGCCAGCCTGGTAGGGAGTTCAGCCTCGTGAGAGGCCTGGCTTCACAGTCCCCTGTTTATCAGGACACTTCTGGCTCCCATCCCTTTTCTGTCCCTGTCCCCTGCTCGCTTTCTTGCTGGTGCTTGCTGCATGGCACACTCGGGACTCTAGACTAGGAACTAGCCAGCAAGACTTTCTGTCTGCCATCCACTCCCTCCCCAATCTCCGGCAAGTTTGGGGTCATAGGCACTGGCCATTCCCATCAGTGCCAGCCTCCTCCTCTCTAGCACTGGTCTGGCCTTGTGCCCAGGGAGAACTGAGGTGAGGGAATCCTCGGTTTAGTAGCCCAGACAGAACTCATCATGGCGAGATGTGGCATGTGGCCTGACCCACAGCTCCTGCACCCCTCTCACTAGCCAACTGTCTCAGCTGGAGCACTCTTCCATCTCCCTGCCCCTGAAGAAAGTTTTCTCGGGGCACTACGAACCAGCTACCCAGGGAGGGTTTCCGAGTACCGCCAGTGACGGGGCTGTGAACCGCAGCTCAGCCCACCAGTCTCTTGCAGGTTCGTCTAGACTGGTGCCCAGCTTAACTGCCAGGGCTGCCTGGAGATAACCAGGTCAAAGGACCCAACCTCACACTGTCCAAATGTCAGGACCTGAATCCCCACACAATTGCCCACCTTCCCACGGGCCTCTGCTCTCTCTGTGCCTCAGCTGCCACTCTCTTCAGGGGGTGCTATTGTCCCCTGAGCGAGCATTAGGTGCCCTGTCACCAGCAGCAATCTAGTATTGCCCAGCCCCATCCTGCCTTGGAGAGCCCCAGCTGCCAGGCCTCTGCTTCAAAGCAAAAGGCAAGGAACCCCCCCACCCCCCCCCCCCCCCCCCCACCCACCCAGGTCAGCACTGTTAGTCAGTGGCATTTTTTAATAATTTCAGCGGATCTAGACAACTCCTCTGAACACCTTTCTGAAGCTGGGACAGCAGAGTCCTGGGATTTGACTGGAGCTTGTCACTCCAAAAGCACACAGTAGGGTCACAACAAATGTGCTGAACTCAGTCCATTGATGCTGGTGCCGCTTGGTTTAGCCTGGTTTGCAGAGGTTCTCAACCTCTGGGTTGAGATATCAGATATCCTGCATATCAGATAGTTACTTTACTACTCAAATCAACAATAAAATTACAGTTACCAAGTAGCAATGAAAATAATTTTATGGTTGGGGTCACTACAACATGAGGAACAGTATTCAAAGGTCACAGCATTAGGAAGGTTGGGAACCCCTGGTTTAGAGTGAAGAGAGAGGCTGGGCAAAGCTCATGAGAAATTGAGGGGGGTGATTCTTCTGATATGTCCAGATGTCATCGGTCCTGGCCACCGTCAAAGGATCCCCAACCTTCCCTCACCAGACAGCCATGGCAGAGGAAGGCTGCAGGGCTCGGCTGGGTGCGTCTCTTCAGGTCGGCCTGCAGGAACATCTGCAGACTGCCTGCTCCTTTCTTTCCCCATATTCCAGTTAGTGATTACCTAATAAGTACTTCAGCCCCCAAGCTCCAGAAGCCTAATTACACATGTACAATGCATGGGGACTTTGACGCTAGACAGCTCTCCCCTCCGTAAACCATATGTCAAATAGCAGGGTTGCCTGCCCTGCTCTGCCAGCTGGGGCTGATAAATGGGGTGCTGGGGCAAACGAAGACCCTAACTAGGTTATGGGAGAAAGAGCGGACTGTCCCAGGCTCAGATTTCCTGCTTGGGGAAAGCATTTGGCTACAAATGCATTCACAGTGCAGAGTCCTGCAGTATCCACCCCCAGACACCCCAACACTGGGATGGCATAACGGAATGTTACCCAAAACATTTGCATCCAAGCCCACACCCCGACACACACAATAAACATTCACTCATTGCAAACACACACCCAGTCCCGGTGAGGTTTATGGGCCCCAAAGACAAGGAAAAAGGGACCAGCTGCACATGCCTGCCATAAACAGTTATCATCTGCCTTTGCTTCCAGTGTGTCTCCCCAGATGACCTAGGCTAGGAACACAGACAACAAAGGAGGAGCAGAGAGAGAGTGGAGAGAGAGAAAGCATCAAGGGAGTCCTTTACTCTTTTGCTCATGATCCAATGCCTTGCTACCAAAGTGATGTGCATATCCAGTACATGTCACAAATGGTGAGGAGTTCCCGTCCCAAGGGCTCAAGCTACTTTGTAGACCTGAGACTCAAAGCTTTCAAGCAGGACAAGGCTGAAACAGTGTATCGCCTGGCAAAGCAAAGAAGGTGAGGCGGGTCAGACACCCTGCCCTAACTGAGGAAGCTGTGCTGGCTCAAGTATGGTCTAAGAAATCTACAGAGGCTCCGGAGTAGTGAGTCTGGCGTGGGCATCTTGCCTCTGCCCAGCTGATGTTCTCTGCACAGCTGTTGAGCTCACCACCTCTCCTGCTAGCCACAAGCTACCGTGTCACTGATGGTGTTGGCCACTAGGTGGGGCTGGTGAGTCCAAGGGGAGCCGTTCCATTCTGTGGACGAGGCCCAGACAATGAAGCACGGGGCAAGCAGATCATCCAAGAGTTCTGGCACAATCCTTGTCAGCTCCCCAAGGGGCAGGTGCCCTGGGCCCTAGGCACAGACCCAACTCCATAAATAGTTTTTGTTTGTTCTTTTGGTTTTGTTTGTTTTTAACAGTCCCACTCTGGAGCCCAGGCAGGCCTTGAACTTCCAATCATCCTGACTCATTCTCCCTAGAGCAGGGATTCCAGGTGTGTACACCAGCCATTTGACTAAATTGAGGAGGCCTTTGACTGTGGGCGACTAGTCTCGAGGGACCACGGGGAGTGTGAACACCGTGGCTTGCTCTCCCAGGGCACACGGTGAAATCTACAGAGCGCCACGTCCCGGAGCCAGCAGCAGCAGGAGCCAACCACCTCCAGGAAAGGGAACCCTGGACAGGAGGGAGCCCCCACCTTCAGAGGGCAGACAGGCACCAGGGCTTGGCACTCTCTTTCTGGGGTGGGAGGAGTCTCAGGCCAGGCCACCTCTGTGGAATTCCATACACCCCTCCTTCTGTGACAGACTCTTCCTGTCTTCCTGTCAATCCAGCCAGCCTCCTGCCTCGCCCTCAATGCCAGCTGCCCATGCCATTGTCTTGACCTCCCTAACATGACCAGCACCACTCATTCCTGTCACCTCCACTGATTACCCAGCTCCGAGACCCTGGATTCCCCAAAAAAGCGTCTCTCTAAGTCTCCCTCCTCCCAAGTCTGCTGCTCAATAACTCATTCTCTACATGGCTGCCTGATGTAAATCACATCTCTCGTTAATTAGAATCAAACCCGGGGCCACGGGGATGACTCAGCACGTAAAGACTGGCAACCAAGGCTCACAACCCAAGTTCTATCCTAGGCCCCACACGACAGAAGAAGATACCAGTTCCCAAAAGCTGTGCTCTCACCACAACACACACATACACACACACACACCACCAACTAAAACATAATTTAAAAAATCCAAACCACTCCCGGGATCCACAGGTAGAAGTGTCAGGCCCCTGCAGCCTTCTGCTCCCTACTGTTCATCTGTCCACGTGGCTCCACATTTATTATCTCCAGAGTCCCCACCCGCCCTTTCTGCCCTCACGAAGCCCTTCCTGTCACCCCCTGCAGAGTCAGCCCAAGTCCCAGGACATTTGTCTTTTCCATTTGTGCTAGCTGGATTCTGTCCACTTGACACAAAGTCATTCTGGAAGAGGGAAACTCAGCTGAGAAAATGTCCCCCACCACCAGAACGGCCCATGGACAAGTCTATGGTGCATTTCCTTAACTGATGGTTGAAGGGGTAGGGCCCAGTTCACTGAGTGGTGTCACCCCTAGGCCCGTGGTCCTGAGTGTGAGATAAGAAAGGAGGCTGAGCAAGCAATGAGGAGCAAGCCAGTAAGCAGCGCCCCTCCACAGCCTCGGCGCCTGCCTCCAGGTTGCTGGCCTATATGAGTTCCTGCCCTGATGCCCTTCAGTGACGGTCTGTCACCTGGAAGCTTGATGTGAGTAAGCCCTTTCCTCCCCTGGTTGCTTCTGGTCAAGGTACTTTACCACAGCAATAAAAACCCTAAGATGCCAACCTTGAAGTCACAGAAAGCAAAATACAATGTGTGTCTCATCCCCACACCAGAGATGTGTGTCTGTCCTGAAGGTGGCACGTGAGGACAAGAGCTGTATCTGCCATTTCCTGCTGTGTGTCCCCAGGCCCTCAGCAGAACTCACCACGAGGACCACTCAACAACACTGTAAAGTGAATGCAGAGATCCCCCGAACACCCCTGGCTGTGAGGTGCAGGACACCGGCTAGAGGAGGCCTGGAGGAGGGCTCTGGATGGGGAGAGGAGGCTGAGCTACGGGTGAGAGGTGGGCATAAACCCCACACAAGAAATCACTGGACTTGCTCTTGATTTCCAGTGCTGGATCCCGGTGAGCCCTTCCTGTCGGTAAGTCCTTCTTGGATCGCCCAAACGGCTGTGTGAATCTATGGAACAGGAGGTAGGCTGCTTTCCCACCGCACATATGGAATGGGTCTGCTCACTCCCTTGCTCCTCTATCAGGACCCTTGCTTTGAGGACCCCTTAAACTACCTCAGAAAGAAATGAGACTGCAGGGGAGCCAGCTACATCACACCTGGAATCCTACCTTAAAACTCTAAGATTCAAGTGAATAAGCTGTAACTAATAAAAAAATAATAATATTTTTTAAACTCTAAGATGCAACCAATTTAGTGAGGAAACTCCATTAACAGCAGGTCTGAAAGAGTCATGGATGGACTCTGTGACCTGGGAAAGGGCTCAGCTCTTCAGAGCAGCCTTTCCTGTCAAGGGACACCACTATGGCAGGACAGGGCCTTGCTAGGTTTTCTCCCTCAGAACACCCTCTGAAGGGTGGGTCTGCAGCAGCCAGCTTCAGCCTCCCAGGAATCTGCTCAGAGTGATCAGGGTAGCAGTCCTCATGAGCCACGGTGGTGACCAGCCCACCCCCACCCTGCCCCTTACAACAGCTGACGGCCAATTCCCAGAAGAGACCATCTGGGTCTCAGGGCACAGCCCCTCCCGCAAGGAGTGGGGAGAATGAGACATTATCAGTGGGCTGGAAGGCCCTGCTGGAGTGTTTGCCAGGCCACAATATTGAATTTTAAACATGTATGCCTGTTTTCTCTCCCAGTGGAGCCTCCCGTAGCCAGGCAACGCTATCTGACCTGGGGGACCAGAAGGGGGAGTTTCCATACCAGGCAGGTCACCTGGGGTTATCTGAGCACAATGAATCACCTCCCTCTCCACTCATCCTCAGCCCAATGACCCTGGGCCCACACACTCGCCACCACAGATGCCCACTCTGCTAACAATGAGATGGCAGAGGTCTTAGAAGCAAAATTGTCCGGTGGTTAGAACAAGGAGGAAGCAGATTTTCGAGGATTAGGTGTCATTATCGACCTATGCACAGACCTGCCTGCCAAACTGAAAGACAGCAAGCTGAACACGCAACAGGAGAGATTCCGGCTAGATCAGAAGAGAGTGAGTGGCTGGAGGCAAGCAACGACACTTTTAAGAAAAGGCTAGACAAAGGCTTATGGTGTATTCCTACAATTCCAGCATGCAGGAAGCTAAGGCAGGGGGGAAGGGACACCATGATTTCCAGGCCAGCTTCCAAAACGTGGCAAGATCTTGTTTCAAAAGGGGGGGGGGCAGATGCAGCTCTGTGTGATGAGGGCTTGTCTAGCATGCCTCAAACCCTGGGCAGAACCTCCAGCACCATATAAACCCAGGCATAGTGGTGCACAGCTATGGTCTCAGCACTTGAGAGGGAAGTGTGAGACCAGGCTAGGCTATAAGTGACAAGAGAGAAAGAGAGAGGGAGGTGGGGGGGGGGAGAAAAAAGAAAAAGAAAGAAAAAAAGTCCACTCATAATAGTGAATGCCTGTAATCTAGCACTTGGGAGACATAGGTAGGCAGATCTGTAAGTTCAAGGCCAGCCTGGTCTACGTACTGAGTTCCAGGCTACCCTGGGCTACATAGTGAATAATCGAAACAGGTGAAAGCCTGTTTCAAGAAAGAAAAATCTAAACAAATGAAAAAACTGGACAAGCCTGTTATAAATAAATAAAGCATTCTTTCGCTCGCTCGCTCGCTCACTCGCAGACTGTCTCATTCATTCTTGGTCTCCCTTTCTCTGTGGGATCTGCAAGTTTGATAGATTACTGATGATTATAAATAATATATATATATATATATAAATAATCATCAGTAATGATTATTACTGGGCTGGAGAGATGGCTCAGAGGTTAAGAACACTTACTGTTTTTCCAAAGGTCCTGAGTTCAATTCCCAGCAACCATATGGTGGCTCATAACCATCTATAGTAATATCTGGTGTGCAGGCAGAATGTTGTATAAATGATAAATAAATCTTTAAAAAAATAAATAAACAATCATAGGACTGGAAAATGGTTCAGTGGTTAACAGCACTTGCTGCTTTTGCAGAGGACCTGGGTTCGATTCCCAGCGCCCACGTGCTGGCTCACAGCCATCTGTAACTCAGGTTCCAGGGGATCCATCCAATGAGCCCTCTTCTGACTTCTTTGGGTACCAGGAGTGCACAGGGTAGGTGGACATCTGTGCAGGCAAAACACTCATTCACATAAATTAAAACTAATAAATCTTCAAGAATTATTTTAGATCGAGGTCAAGTCTCAACTCTAAAGTGACAACAAGTGTGTGGACTCAGCTTTCTTTTCTCTGTGGAAAAATTCCGAGAACATTCAACAAACCCCCAACCTGTATGATCAAGGCTGTATGATCAAGGTAAGGGCACATGAAATCTCACTGGCTATAGGTTCACAAAACAGCAAGAGGAGGAGCTTCAGTCACAAAGCCATGGGAAACTTCAACAACCTAAGCTGGTGTGGTGCCCTGTCTGACACATGAGGGAGCAAGGCCTGGCCCCCGTCTCCCCACAGAGACACCCTCATTCTGCTCCCCAGAGCTTTAGCTGCATGAGCTTACCCAGCCATAAGTGTTGCAGGTACAGATAGAATCCAGGCTGCCTGTGGCTGACCTGACATGGGAAAAGAAGCAGCATGACCCGGGTAGGCACAACAAGGACATCAGGAGAGGACCCCAGTGGTGCGGCAGCATGAGAAGAAACTGGCTCTGAAGACAAAGGCATGGGACCAGACCCCAAGTCGCATGGGTGGCCTTCGAGAAGCTGGATGCAGCTAGGAAATACGTCTTCCCAAAACCACAGAAGGGGGTGACAGCTCTGTGCTGTCTTCAGACCCTGAGTCTGTGGCCACTTGTTACAGCAGCCAGAAGAAACTGACAGACACAGGTACAGCCTGGCTCTGTGGAGGAACTGAGGCATTCTGGGACTGTCTCCGGTAACCATTCACGGCTCCTCAAAACTGAAATTCCAGGTCAGATATGGCTCACACCTGTAATCTCAGAATTCAGGCGTTCAAGGTCACCCTCAATTACATAACAAATTTGAGGCCAATCGGAGTGGAATGGCTGTTCTTGGTTGTCAACTTGACTACATCTGGAATTAACTAAAAAACCCAAGCAGCTGGGTACTCCTGTATGGGATTTTTTTTCTTAATTAAATCATTTAAAGTGGAAAGATGTACTTTTAGTCAAGATCTTCAGAGATGGAAAGACACACCTTTGGCCAGATCTTTCGATACAGGAAGATTTACCTTTAATCTGAGCCACCCCTTCCGCTGGCAGTCCATAGAAAGGACATGGAAGAAGGAAGCTGCTCTCTCTGCTTGTTCTGGCCCTCACTGACAAGTCCTTTACTGGCACTGGAGCCTATTTCTTCAGGATTCTGAAGTATACTCGAGACCAGCTGAGACATCCATCCTCAACAACTAGATTCTTGGGTTCCATCAGTAGACAGCCATTGTTGGACTAGCTGGATCTGAACCTGTCAGCCATTCTAATAAATCACCTTGACAGATGATAGACAGATGGATGGATGGATGGATAGATAGATAGATAGATAGATAGATAGATAGATAGATAGGTAGGTAGGTAGATAGATAGATAGATAGATAGCAAGGTAGGTAGGAAGATTGATTGATTCATTCTACAAATTCTGTCCCTCTAGAGAACCCTGGCTCACATATTGAGCTACATGAGACAGTCCCAAAAAAGCCTGCTATAAAGCCTGATGACTTGAGTTCATTCCCTGGGACCCACATGGTAGGAGGAGAAAACAAAACCCTGAAAGTTGTCATCTGATGTCTGTGCCCAGTATGTACCCACACACATGCACACACACAAATAAATAAAATAAATAAATAACAGAAATTTTTTAACTAAAACCCCTGAATAGAAGCCTGGAAGCATGAAGCATGGCTGCCTGGCCCCCACCCCTCCTATAACCTCAGGTGCCTGTGACAGATCCCTAACCCTCCCCAGGTACTGCAGAAGCAACTTCTAAGAAGAGATGGGGGCTCTGGGCCTGCTTTCTGCATTACTTTGAAGCTCAGTTAGCTTGCAATCCCCCAGGTATCCTTAAATCAATCCCCTCTTGGAAAATGGAGGTGGGGGTGTCACTGTCCAGAGATTTCCTAACTCTTTTAGCTTATCCAGGCCCCTCTTTTTTCAATACCTAGCACTGGACCATCAAGGCCATCCTATGTTGATTTCAAAGGACCATCTCTAAGATCCTTCCCTGCTTGTGGATGTTAAGCCCTCAGATTCTACAGATTTTTTCTTCCCAGTTCAATCAAGTCACTAAGCCTGAGGGCCTCCTAAATCTACCACAGCTGCTGCCTCCTGTCCCCCACAGCCCAGGTCTATGCAAGGAATATCCCAAAGGACACTCCTGAGCTCCATCTGGACATCAACAGTGGGACAAGGCCTTGAGTGCATCTGACCTGATTCTCACCTAACCCTCCTCTGGGTCACCTCTGAGGTAAAATCAATCCTAGTCATTTCAGAGGCCATTACCTGGACCAACCTCTGGGAAAAGAGGGCTCCCAAAACACAACAGGTCATGCTGCAGAAGAGTTACCACCGTGTAAGTTACTCTTCTGGCTGGCAGAGGGCAAATCCAGCCCAGTCCTGTAGCTCAAGCTCTTTGATGCTGCAAGCCAGACTCACCTCACCCTTTTCCTCTCCCTCTCCTCCTGATTTGCTGCCACCAGCCCCTCTCCTCCCACTTTCCTCCCCTCCTACCTTGCTTCTTCTTCTCCCCCTTCCCATTTCCCTTCTCTCACATCCCTCCTCTACAACAGATGACACCACCCAGCCAGCCACCCCCTGCTTTTCTGGCTTCCCGTGTAGAGCTAGCCAGCCATCATATTAACATCTGACATTTCAGAAACTTCTCGGCCCCACCGCCAAATCAAATCATCCCAACCCAGGCCATTCCCTCACAAACCCAATTCGCTCCTGAGACAGGCTCAGCGTGGTTGCCAGGTGTAACAAAGCTCCAAGCTCTGGAAGGCTTCCTCCACACCGTTGCAGAGACAACCCCACTAGCCCCAGCTGTTTCCCTCAAGAGGAGGACACTTGCCAAGGGGTCATGTGCACAGGCATCATGTTTTCCCTCCAAACCCACCTGATTTCCAAAGCAGGGAGCCAGCCACAGTGCAGAGGGATCCTAGAATTCATTACTAATCACATGTATGTTTGAAGGCTTTGCTCACTGCCAGCTTTTTGTTTTTGATTCAAGGTCACTGTAGCCCGGTTTGGCCTCAAACTCACTATATGGTCAAGGGTGATCTGGAACTCGGATCCTCGTGCCTCACCCTCCTGTGTTCTGGGATTTCGGGTGTGTACCAAGCCCGGCTTGGCTCTTTTTTATAATGATCTTTCTCAAAATCTTCAGATAGCCCATGAAAACTACTATCCCTTCTAGAGAAGAAATCTCTCCCTACACTCCAGCAATTCCTTCTGAGCCACTTGGGGAGAAGTTTTGCCTCTTTGGAGAAATGCAAACTGGACTTTTTTTTTTTTTTTTATCACAAAGGAGTATAAACAGAGTGATCTCATCATGCACGGCTGTGTTGGCCAAGCTGCCTGAATGCTTAGCAAGTGGCAATGCTGGATATTTCTGGATAGCAGGATCATTAAGGCAGTATTAATATCTTAACAATGTACTTCTTTGTACTTTAGCATTAATTAAATATTTCACAATATTTGTACATTCGTTAAAAGTAGTTGTATGGAACTGGGTGTCTTGTTACTGTTTACTTGCAAGACAGACAAGTCCTAATGGGAATTCTCTTGACGAATACCAGGCTTTTTGTACACATCCACATTCTAATATGGTTCCATGCATCAGTTACAGGTGAGTATTTACTGAGCATCTACTGTGGGCTCCTGGCACACTGGGTTCTACAGCAGACAGCCCCATCCCTGACTGAGTGAGCTATGGCTGCAAAGGGTCCTCCCAATCCTGTCACACTATGCAGGCAAATACAGTTACATCTGATATCCAACTACAGAAGTAGAACAAATGTCGACCAGGCCCTGGTCCTCACCAAGTTCCACCAGGAGCTCTCAGAGTAAAGCAGCCCAGACCCTACCCCAAGACAAGTTGTTTATGGGGTGGGGGGAGAGATTGGCAGATGCCATGGTGTGAATGCGCATCCTCCCAATCATATGTTAGACTTTAAGGCCCAAAGGAATAGCATCAAAAGGTGAGGCCTTTGGAAGATGATTAGCTCATGAGGTTTTTTTTACCCTGCAAACAGAATCAGTGTCTTATAAAAAAGGGCTAGAGGTAACTACACAAATGCAGTCACACACACATACACACACACACACACACACACACACAAGGGCCACATGTGGGGACACAACAACAAGGTGCCTTCTTGGAAGCAGAAAGCAAGCCTTCACCAGACGCCAACTGCCAGCACCATGATTTTAGATTTTCCGTCCTCCAGCATGGTGGGGAAGCAAATGTGAGATATTTATAAATCACCCAGTCTAAGGCAACAGTCTAAGACAACAGGGCTGAAACAGCTCTCAAGATGCCATCATCATCCTGGACTAACTACCCAGAAGGCTCTATCAGGTGACAAGTGTCCTGATACATGCCTCGGGAAACAAGCACCCAGAGAATCACAGAGGCAGAGGAAGGCAAGCAGTAATGTCTAGAGTTCCCACAAGCCGGAAGAACAAGCAGGGTCTCCCCCACAGACTTTGATGGGAGCAAGGCCCTGTTGACACCCTGATTTCAGACATCTGGTATCAGGAGCCATGGGAGAATATGTTGCTGTTATTTTAAGCCACCCACCAAGTTTGTGGCAATTGTTACAGAAGTTCTAGAAACAAATAGACACTCCAACACCCAAAACTCCAGCTCTATGCCCAGCCAGGAGCAGGGAGTCTCTAAGAGGTCAGGGCTGGAGTGGTAGGTGATAACAGCAAGGAGACACAGAGAATCTAGGTGCTGAGCTTGGAGCTGCATCAATGGCAATGCTTCAAGAAAAGAAGCCACCACCCGCTGGTTCCCAAATCCCCAGGTGCTAGGCTTGGAGAAATGGTCGACGACACTTGTACAAAGGGTAGGAATAGGCGAGGGACAGAATCTGGTAGCACCAGCTGCCGAATGGTCTCAGGGCAGCAAGTATGGCGGTTTAAAGAAAAACGTGGGCTTCTCATTCAAGCCACCCGACAGGCATCGGGTTCCCCAACCGTGGCATCTGCTATGACAACTGCTAGTCTCCACAGAGACTGAAACACAGCACCTGTGTGGTGTGCAGGCTTTTACACAGCCCTGCCGGCCCACATCCTCCGTAAGCCTCACTGTGGCCCAATGGGCCAACGTTAGAGCTGGGGTCTGAGAACACCGCTGCTCTGCACTGTGTTATTAAACTCCTGGATCAAGGGGAAGCAAGATGGCTCGGCAGGTAAAGATGTGGAGCCTGACAACCTGAGTTTGATTCCGGGGACCCATATCATTGTAGGAACAAGCTGACTCCCACAGGTTGTCCTCCAATCCCTACACACACACACACATAATACACACAGAGTGACAGAGATAGAGAGAGAAAGAGAGACAGACAGACACAGAGAGAGTAATCTTGAAAACTGAAGTCCAGATTCAGTACCTGTGCCAGACACAGCACTATGTACTGAGGGAGGTCATAGGACCAGGTGCTAAGTTCTGAGTCTGGATGAGGTCAGGCCTCCAGGGTCACATAGCATAACTAGGAAGCTCACCCTGAGTGTCAAGCGCTCCATCAGGTCTTCGGAATATGAGTGAGGCAGGCCCCCAACACCCACTCAGGCTGAATTCTGCACCCCACACAGCTTGTCAGAGCTTTGATGCCCTACCCTCAGCCTTCCAACGTTCCCCACAATGTCAGCATCTGCTCAGAAACACAGGCTCATTTCAACATCAGCTACAGAAAAGGGAACTGGCGGGTGGAACTCTTGGTGGGCACCAACAGTCAGAACATATGTTCCAAGACCAGCCTCAGAACTCCCCATGGTCCTGGATGACTCAAGTCTCTTCAGAGTCCCCTTCTGCGGTCCTCTATGAGAGGCTGGCCTTGCAGGGCCTTCCTGTCCCCATAGAAACCATCTGGACTGTTAGCCCTGCTTATGTCAGAGCAGCCTTACTGGGAATTCAGTAGTTCAGTCAGAAGCTTCCAGAACAGCACTCCACCAGGCCTGCCTGGTGGGCTGAGGTTTCTTTTATCCTTTTCAGAGTATCCCATGGATATCTGCACTTACCAGGTAACCATTTATGTCCAAGGCAGAGGCTCCCAGAGTCTCAGGCCCTTCTGCTGTGGATGTCGGGCAAGGCAGAGGACAGGAAGTCCTCCGAGGAAACATGGTACCAACAGAGAAAAAAAGATGTGCATCCTTTCCTAACCTCAGCCCTAACCCTAACCTTAGCCCCAGACCTAAGCACTGCTATCTTAAAAACAAAGCACCATCTTGGAGAAAGTTTTTTTTCAAGAACAATGATGACATTGAAGCAGCACAAGCCACACATATGTCTGTTCTGTTCCAAATGACAAACACACAAAATTTCAGCTACTGACAAGTTCCTCACATCCACCACGTGGGAACGCTCACCTTCCATACTCCCCAAATGAGGAAGGTAAGATTCAGAAAACTCACACAGCTAAGATCTCCTTTATCCCAGGCAGACTGGCTCTGAAAATTATGAAGTTTAACACGTCATAGGTTTAACTAGTTTGAAGAAGCCTCTTAAAGACCAGGTCATGGGGACTGTTTATGCCAGTCAGGGATCATGGGACCCGTGTGAAGGTTTGGAAAGAGGGCTGGGCTGCAGAATCAAAGGAGAGGGGAAAGGGTCTCCAGAGAGACAATTCAGGGAGCCCTGCCGTCCAGACCCACCCACTTGGAGGAGAAAGGGTACAAGATCCTGGACGCCTGGAGGCCTGAGCCAAGGCCTGCGCTTCAGTCTCTGTCCTGGATGGTTTTTAAGTCAGCTCGACACTGCAGCCGTTCTGAACGAGAACCTCAATTGAGAAAACACCCCCACCAGACTACCTGTTGATGATTAGTGTGAGGGGGCCCAGCTGACTGTGGGCTTTGCTCCCCTTGGCTGGTGGTCCTGGGTGCTATAACACAGGCTGAGCAAGCCATGAGGAGCAAGCTGGTAACCAGTGCCCCCATGAGCCTCTGCATTAGCCCCTACCTCCAGGGTCCTGTCCTATTTGAGTTTCTGCTCTGGCTTGCTTCAGTGAGAGTCTGTGATGTAGAAGTATAAGCTGAAGTAAATCCTTTCCTCCCCAAGTTGCTCTTGGTGGTGGCGTTTTATCATACTATAGAAACCCCAACACAGCCTCCATTGGTGATTTCTTCTTGTTGTTTTGTTTTGTTTTTGTTTTTTTGAGACAGGGTTTCTCTGTGTGGCCTTGGCTTTCCTAGACTTGCTTTGTAGACCAGGCTGGCCTTGAATTCACAAAGACCCACCTGCCTCTGCCTCCTGAGTGCTGGGATTAAAGGAGTGCACCACCATGTCTGGCTTCCATCAGTGATTTCTACAAAGTAGGGCCTCTCTCTAGAGCCACCTGTCAGGAGAACAAGGGTCCAAAGGTAATAGAAATAGGCAAAGCATCCACACATCCTCTGGGTTCTCTGAAGAGAAGCAGCGATGCTCTGTTTCTCAGGGACAGGAACCCCACACAAGTTGTCATTGTCATCACTCACCACCATAGAAGCCCGTGACAGAGCACCTGCCATGTCACAGACTACATCATTGCTGCTCAAATCGCTCCTGCTGGTGTCTGTTGTCCCATCACGAAGGGGATAGCAGTCAGGGGAGCCTATGGCCTTACTCAGAAGACACCCTACCAGCCTGTGGGGTAGTGGTTAGGGTAGTACAGAGCAGTGGTCAGGACACAGGCTCTGGAGTACACCACAGGCTTGCCACTATACTCCGGGACCTTCATCACACTGCACAACCTCCTGTGACTATTTCAGGCAGGGGTGCCAAAAGTGATTCCTCTCAGATGACAGCTCCAAATGACTTTCAGGAGCTTGGTTAGACAGAATTGGGAAGTCACATGGAAGCGGTCAGGAAAGAGAACCACGGTCATAGTGGCACATGCCTGTAATCATCTCAGCCCAAGAGGCTGAGGAAGGCAGGTGGCTGCAAGTTCAAGGCCAGACTAGCCTACAGAATGAGACTCAGGTCTCAAAGAGAAACAACACAAAGTTCCCTACTCTTCAGTGTAGTGACTCTATTCCTTGATAATCCAAGAGAAAAGAAAACACAAGTCCGAGCAAAGCTGTACTACAGTGGTCATAGCTTCTGGCTATTAACAGCCTAAACCAAAAGCAACTCAATTTCCCCTCAGCTGGAACACAAGCAAACCGACTGTGTGCCCTCAACGACAGAGTAGCGAGCAGTAATTTTTTAAGGGGGGAGGGGTGTGTCACCAGGAACAAGGTAAAGAGGTGGACTGGCCACGGGTCGTGTGACAAGTCGAGGAGGAAGAGTGGCACATGGGCACATAGTAGGCACAGATGGGAGGAGAGCCGGAGCCTCGGCCCAGAGGGATCCAGAGAAGGGCCTCGGGCGCCTGCTGCCTTCACACATGCAGAGTTTGCACAGCTGCCTCACCCACCACTGAGGGAGAGTGGGAGGAGGGGAACAAAGCCCTGAGGAGCAGCACAGGCACAGACGCTGCACCTCGCTCAGGGGAACCCCCCAACCTCCACCCCTTCTTCTCCAAAGACAAACATAGGACCCAGAGCGCCCCAGACTCTCATGAGGAGAATTTGAGAAGCTAAACAACGGTCACAGGCCAGCTACCAGCCTATTTGGGGCTCCAAGATCAGGTCATAGTCAGTCTAGAAGATGCCTTGATGCAAGAGAATCTAAGGGCTGGCCCTAATTTATCCCCCACCCTCAGTTCGGGAAGGTTGGGCTCCAGGGGGCAGCCCAATTTTGCTTCCTAGGGCCTCCTCTGACAGCGCCCCTCCATCTCCAGCTCTTCCTTTCCTCTCCTCCCCACTAGGAAGCTACTTTTAATCTGTGAGCTTGTCACATGCTGAGCCATATGGCTTCCTCTGCTAAGTTAAGGTCCCCTGTAGAGGCTCTTTGTGGGTCAAGGACCAATGCTTCCGGGTGGTCCCAGGGGAACCCACACAAAGCCAGGCATACTGTGGGGTCTGCTAAATGCCTACTGGTCCTTGTGAACATGAAAATCAAATAAAACCCCTGGCAGCAATCCACTGCACACCCAGGCTGTCAGCCCCCACCCCCAGCTTACCCTGCTCATCCTCCTGAGCAGAGTAACTGGGCTCCTGTCTTGACCCATCTGCTCAGCTTTTTCTTGGCTTCCTATAGGGGGTAGGAAATCCCCTAGGAAAACAAGCTGCCCATGGGGACAGAAGATTAATCTGGGGCTCCATCTATCTATAAAGGAAATGGATCATCAATGCCTGACCCAAGCTGATCAATCAAAGGAGGGTTTTCTGTACTCAGGCACACTACCAAGGGAACCAGGTGAGTCCTTCTCTCGCCAGGCGCCCGCTCAAGGGGTAGAAACTGATTCAAGGGTCTGGGGAGATGGTTCAGTAAGTAAAGTACTTGCCATGTGAGCATGAGGACTTGAGTTCAATCCTCACAACACATTAAAAAGCCAGGCATGTAGCTGGAGAGATGGCTCAAAGGTTAAGAGCACTGGCTGCTCCTCCAAAGGTCCCAAGTTCAATTCCCAGCACCCACATGGTGACTCACAGCCATGTACAGTGAAATCTGGTGCCCTCTTCTGGCGTGCAGTGTACGTACAGGCGGAATACTGTATAAATGATAAAGAAATAAATCTTTTTTTTTAAGCTAGGCATGGGGCCAACAGATATGGCTAAACAGGTAAAGGCACTTGCTGCCAAGCCTAATGACCTAAATTCAATCCCTGAGACCCATATGGTGAATGAGAGAATCAACTCCTACAAGTTATCTGACCTCCATACTTGAGATGTCGCACATGTAGACACACAAACAATTAAATAAACAAATTTAAAGCCACTTCTAACGCTGACTCTGGAGAGGCAGAGACAGGCCACTGGACAGATAAGATACCCTGAGGCTCACTGGCCAGACAGCCTGGCTTACACGGCCAGCTCTCAGCCAGTGAGAGACTTTGTCTCAAAAAATAACATGAAAGTAAGAAGGGACTTGCTGTAAAGAAAAAGGGCTCAGTGGGCATGGAAGGGTGAGAGAGAAGAGAGGAGAATGGGGAGTATTTTGTGTGTGCATGTGTGTGTGCGTGCAAAATTATCAAATCACAAAGAATTCAAAATAAAAATATGCTGTCTGATGCCACCCTAGAAACGAAAACAAAAATAGAGAGGCAAGGAAAGATCTCCTAGATATAAAACTCAGACAGTGGGGGGGGGACTCAGGGAGGCTGGAGAGGTGGCTCAGTGGTTAGAGCACTCACTGGCTGCCCTTCCAAAGGACCTGAGTTCAATTCCTGGTACGCACATGCCTGCTCACAAATATCTATAACTCCAGGTCCAAGGGAACTGGCGTTGCACAGAAGGAGTACACAGTTATACATGCAGGCAAAATACCTACACACATTTAATCAAAGTAAATAAATCTAAAAAATAAAAAGTTTTCAAAGACTCGGACAAAGGCCCAGAGCACAATCCTTCAACCTGGAGGTCTCTGACTGTACACAACAACTCAGCCACCCTAAGCCAGGGGTCAAGGGCCCCAAAGACCACAGAAGGGTCACTCCAGAAGCTCGGTGCCAGGCAGGATGAACAGGCCTGCAGGAGCAGCACACTGAGGGTTGAGCACAATCGTGGAACGCTCCATCTGTGCCGAACAAGTCAGTGTGCTGTGAGCACTGTGGTTTGAAATCCCTGGAAAGCAGTTAGCTTCGTACGGTGGGGACATTTCCTAACTGGAGAGTCAAACCACAGCCACAGAGCAAACCACGGCACACGCAAAGAGACCCCACGGCAGCTGCGCACAGGATCTCCACCCAGAAAGAAGTTTACAGCAAGCCCAGCTCCCTCGCTTCCTAGCTCTGACCCTGCCTTTAGAGTCTGAACACAAAAGTCATGGGCTGGGGACTTCCTGAGCATATCTCTCTCCTCTCTCTCTCTCTCTCTCTCTCTCTCTCTCTCTCTCTCTCGATAGGTCCACAAACACCAGGGCCTCCTCTGTCTCACAGGGACTGTCTACATCCTCTGACTCTCCGTATCTCCACTCACTCCTCAGCACTGCCATCTACTGTCACCCCACCTCTTCAGAATGGCGCTTAGTCACACACCAGCAAACTCCAGGCTGCTCTGCCGGCCATTCCTCTGCACAGTCCACATCAGGCCTCTCCCAGCAGCTGGCCCAGGTATCCACCCCTCACTGTGAAGTAAGGGGTGGTAATAGTACTCTGTTCTATGCCCAGGTCCAGCTTTTTCCACGGTACCATCCTGAGAACCTCTCCTCTTCCCACTCTACCCCTTCCCTAAACAGCTGCCACAGGCCTGCAAACACTCTTCTCCTGCCTGCTGGGCTACCCCACCTCAGAAAATGCTTGCACCAAGTTCTTTTGCTCCAGACCTTGAGACCATTCTTGCCCCCTCTCTTCAAATCACCCGGTCTCATCAACCTGCCACCTGAGGACTCTGAGCTCTACTTCCAAATAAGCCTGCTGGCGTCCATGCTCTTCCCCAGTACCCTGGCAGGGGCCTCTAATACATCCGCTGATTCCCGCTCTATTCTGATCCTCCCCACAGCCGTCAGGGTGATGCGCACAGGCCCCCCTCACAGCCAGGGGTGGTGGACACCTGTGATCTTAGCACTCAGGAGGCCGAGGCAAAAGGATCAAGAGTCTGAGTGACGTGGTAAGACGCTGTCTAAAATAAAACAAAAACAAAACATCACCTCTCCAGTGCCCTTGACTAGGAAAACTTTTAAATCTTTAGCAAACCTTCTACTTGATCTACTGCCTGTCTTCTGGCCCAGACTCTCCAGCATTTCTGGTCTCTTCCAGTTCCTCTCTCTCCTTGCACTTCATCTTTGGCACCCCCGAGCTGTTCTAGTCACCAGAAAATGCTGGTAAGACACAAGTGCTACCAGGCAATTTGAAGCAGAGCCTGAGAGGCTCACAGACCCTGAGAGTGTGGCTGGTCCCTTTGCCTCACTTTGAGCAGCAAAGGTCTTGAATGTCTGACTCTACCTCAGTGTAAGTCCTCCTCAACTTCTAGGGCCCAGCTGAATTACCATTTCCTTAAAGAAACCCTCAGGGCCTCTCCAAGACCTCAAGTCTCACCCCTTTGTACTTCCTGAGTGACATGGAGCTTCTGCTGAGAACATTCACCTCCCCTAATTGTCCAACCCCCATTCTTGTTGTTCCCTTTTCAACTTCTGGCTCCCTGAGTGGTCTATGAACTCCAGGAAAAAGTAAGATCTTAGTATCTTGCTCACTCTTGGGGTCACTAAGCTCCCAGCACAGGGCCTGTGGGCTCATGGTCCTGCAGTGGGGTCCTGCCTACTCCCCTTCCTTATAGCAGTGCTCCAGTTTTCCTTCCAGGGGCCACGGCATTCTTGCCCTCAGTTTCCCTGATGTACCTCATTAGATTCAAACCTATCCAATCACAGCATTCTGTTCCTCTAGCCAATGAGCTTTCTCCCTAAGACTCTGTCAAACTACTGGCAAAAGTTATTCTCTTTCCACGAGAGCTGCTTATCCCACAGGAGCTTCGGTCACCATGCTGCTATCAGTGAAGCAGGGCTTCCCAAAGAATTAAAACATCACAGGAGAAAGAGGGAGAGGCAAACTCCCCCAGCTGCAGCCTGGGAAAGTTCCTAAGCTGAAGTGAGTAGTGTCTCCGTCACTTCCAACCAAGAGTCCTGACTAATGCAATATTCAAATAAACACTGGGTGTTGAATGAATTAAACAGTCATGCGAGTGAAGCCTGCCAAGAGAACTCTCTGACTCCTCCTAGGTCTCCTATAAACTCTTGCTGTCCGTGAGCAGAAACAAGCTTCCCACGACCAACTCTGCAGACCCAAGGGCAGAATTGGCTACATCCTCCTCATTGTTACTCTGTGCCAGCAAACCATCCCACTAGCTGGGTCACACACTATCACACTCTAGGCTGACAAGGGTGACCTGGCTCCAGGTGCCCAGGCGTCCCCTCCAAGAAACGAGAAGTTGGACCATCCATCTTGCCCACCTCTGAGTGCCTGGCCCAACCAGGGCTCTTCTGCCATTGTCAATATTCTCACAAAAGCCATGAGGCTCAGTACATGCTACAGGATGATTTTATCTACTGCCTTTGGGGTGTCATGAAAAAGGGGAGCCACATGGAGTAGCCACAAAGGTGCGAGATTATTTCCTGTGAGTCATCTCAGAGCCTCAGTCAGGACTAAGATACCGACAGGCCTTGAGGGCCCTTCAGACGATTTGGGAGGCAGGAGACTTTCTCAGATCTAGTGTTTGCCCAACAAAGTGTAAAGGTGGAAGTTGGGGGCGGGGGTGCAGCTGAACCAACAGTCGTCCCTGATGATTGGCCTAAGTCAGGGTGGTCATCCCATGGAAGCTGGGGATGTAGATTGGAAACAAAAGGGCACAGACCCCTTTCTTTAGAAAGGGCTCAGAAACAAAGATGGGTTTCTCTCCAAAACAGGCTTCTTTCTGACTGAAGCCTCAGAACGATTCTCCCACAGACACTGAAGCAAGAAAGAGGTGACTTTGCCACAGGGACCAAAATGACAAAGCCATCCTAGAGGGGCTGACCAAATGCTATCCATGTCTTAGGAGGGCCCACCTAGCGCCTGCCTGTCTCGGATGGCAACCCCTTTAACACCCAGCTGCATTCTGTCCCCCTGCTTCTTCTAATGTGGACTCTTTGTTCTCATTCCCACCATTCCACATGGCTTCTCATTAATCCAATTGTCCTGCCAGCCCCACCACGACCCCAGTTCTGTTTCTTCACTGCCCCTTGACACAGACACCCACAGCTCAGTCATACTTTCCCCTCACTCCACCCAACTTAACGGGACACTGTCACCGAAGTGTTGGGCCCCTCAAAGCCACCGCTAGAACGGAAGCAGCTGGCCCTGACGCTAAGACAATGGTGAGGCAGCGTGACTCAGCCTCCTCTTCCTCCCACCTCCTCACTCCGAGCCTCTTACCTTCATGGTTGGGGGTGCAGTGAGAGGAGGGGAGAGTGGCCGATCAGGGAGGGTCACATCTGAGCTGTTGGCCAGCTCCTGCTTCCTGCAAAGAGACCAAAGGACACAGAGGCTGTGAGCAAGGGTCTTCTCAAGCCTTCCCTCTGAGACCTAAGAGTGGCTGAGCTTGAAAACACGGAATGGTGCAGAAAACTAGAGTTGACTCGAGTTCCCAGTGAAGACTGGGATATACTAACAGCAAAAGCAGTGCTGCATAAGGGCGGGCCCTGGTCCACCAGCATCCCCTGAGGACATGTAAGTCCTCATGCACCCAAGAACCTGCTTCACCCCCGATTCCTACATGGTTCCAATGCACCCAAAGTCTCCGAACCACCAGTTCTAAAGGATACAGGACTGGGGTCAGAGGGAGACATGGAAAGAGGTCATCATGTAGGAGTTATTTTCCCATGGGCACCTTTGTCCACTCAGACCCATGCTCACACACGGGGGTGGGGGGTGCTAGCCCAGCCACAGGCCCAAGCCTTGGGAAGACAGGGCTGCCTGCTGTAAAATCGGCAGGTAAAAACTTATTTTAGTCCATGTGGGGTAGGACCAGGTTTGAGGCAGCTAAACAGAGTTGTGTCACCATGGAAATGATGCTCTCACACACTCCCCACTTCCCATCTGGCCCTTGTTGGTGACCAGGGAGAGCTTGTTTGCTGTCCCATCACCAGGCAGACTGCTTAGGCTGGGAGAAACCTCCACGGCAATTATGCAACAGGGCCATCTGGGCAGACATGGGGGACTCCCCCAGTGGGCCAGGAACCCTGAAATGCCCTGGAGGAGGAATGGAAAGGCAAGACAAATACTGACACCTGACAGAGATCACAGCTGAGCTATTAAAGCCCCTAGCTCCACAGGAGCCCCATCCTGAAGCACTCAACGGTCAGACCACCATTCCCCATTGGAAAGAACACTTCCTACTTCTTTCCAGCCAATGTCCTAGAAGCAGTCCAGGCTACTTCATGGAGGAAACCCACATTCCCGAGAACCATGCTTCCCAGCTTTCCAGAGAGAAGCTGAGCCCAGATACTGGCTCCCCAAGACCACAGTCCGTGACGGTCTAAACCCCATTGAGAAGCCAGGCTAAGGACAGGGCCACACTGTCTTAACACAGCTCCAGGCTCCCTGCAGCCGGACAGGAGGCTGGTGAGCATCTGCTTGGTCCAGGGTCACATGACTCCACCAGCCTCAACCCTGGCCAGCTCCCTCTCCTCCATCTGCCGTCATCCTCGCTGCTTCCTGCACCTTGGTAACAGGACTTCAGAAACTGGAGTGGAAGAGTTTCCTCCCTCTTGATCCAGACTGTTACTGGTCCGAGAACCAGCAAGAACAAGATTCAGCATCACACCCATGCACACACACACACATG
This sequence comes from Psammomys obesus, assembly GCF_907164565.1. NCBI lineage: Eukaryota > Metazoa > Chordata > Mammalia > Rodentia > Muridae > Psammomys > Psammomys obesus. The sequence continues at coordinate 358,656 of NW_026595981.1, forward strand.
CAGCATCTTTGTCTGCCTTGCAACACAAGCTACCAGCTTCACTTTCTATATATCAACTTAGCTGTAGCTACTGCTCTGCCCTCATCTGCCTCTCACTGAAGCTGGTCCAGCACAGCCTCTGCCCTCTACCCCCTGCCCCCTGCCCTCTGCCTCTTTCAAGCAGCCACTGCTTTTCTTGAAGAGCCTGTCCCTTGAGAGCCAGAAAGGGGAAGAGCGTAGTTTGGTCAAGTGTGGAAAAGAGTACACTCAGGCACGTGAAGGCAAAAACAAGGGCACCTCCCTTGAGAGATTGCAGGAGGGGCTGGCGGAGAATGGAGAAGAGGAAAATCTTCCATGAGAGAACATAAGCTGTTCTGGACTCCACTGAGAACTTCTGGCCCATGCCTCTGGAGATGGTTTGGGATGATGACTTTAGCTGACAGAAGCCCTTGATCTCCAGGAGCAACCCTGAGCAGGAGGGTGTCAGCAGACTTTTTACATCATTTACACAGTCATGCTTTTGAGTTCCATGCCCACACCCATGGGGCCAGAGTAAACGCAATTACTGTCCAAGATCTAGGAATCCTCAACCTTTTCCCATGCACCATCCTGCTTCCCCTGGATGCTGGATGAGCAACCAGGACCAGGGAGGGATGAGGACCATCACAAAGAAACACAAGGAAGCTTCAAATCAGAAGGATTTCCCAAGTGACAGCGGGGCAGGAAAGAACTCTCATGGCCAACCCTCCCTATTCCTGAGGGATAGGAGATAGACAGAGAATGGCTGCTATCCTCCAAAAGACTCAGGGTGCACATGGGCCATTAGCCATTCATTAGAATCCACCTTGCCTTGGTATGTGGATGACCTCAAGTACACCTATAATAAAGGCACACTCAGTATCCTTTGGTCCTCTTGGCTCCATCCCTTCCTCCTATTTAAGCACTAAATGTCTATTGTTAATCAAACTGTGTCCCACTTACAAAAAAAAAAGGTGGGGGTATGTTGACGTGTCAACCTACAGCACCTCTGAATAAGACCTTATTTGAAAACAGAGCCTCTGCAGATGCAACCTAGTTAAGATGAGGCCATGAGCCAGGCCTTTAACATGCCCAGGGCCCGTGTAACTGTAAGGTTGCAGGCCCACGTCACACAGTGGCGTGAGGGGCCTAGATGGAAGAGTGAGGTGGCTGCAGGTGGAGAAACGCAAGCATTGCACCAACTGCCAGGAGCTAGAAGAGACACGAAGGGCCAGGGCCATCTACTGACATCTTGTTGGAGCCCCAGAACTGAGAAAAGAAGTAGGTGTTGCCTCAAGCCACCTCTAGTGCTTGGTAACAGCAGCCCTGGGAAAGCAACACACACCCTAGCTCTCACTCCACCTTGGCCTTGTGAGTGAAAGCCCGAGTGAAGGCGGAATCCCAGCTGCTACCTCAACCCCGCCCCCACTCTGATCAGCTGAGCCTGACCTTGTCCTGCCCTAGCCCTCTTGACAACGACATTTACATGTGAGCCAGTGCCACCCCCAGGACACCAGCCAGACCCAGCCACCAGCTGGCACAAAGATAAGATTAGGTGAGCTGCATGCCGGGCGCAGCTCCCGCTCTTTCTCTCTCTCTCAGCAAACACATCACACATGAGAGGCGAAACTGATGTGATTCTATCCAGGGATAACCTTGGCCACTCTCAGTTGCTAGAAGCAAAAGGTAAATCATTACCAGAAGTAACAAGTTTCTCGTGAGCCATGTGTCATGATCCTGAGATTGGAAACTGCCCTCCCATGAGCCCAGACAAACAGGAACATATGCTGTAAGGGCACATGGGCCCCTATTTACCCAGGGGGCCTTGGAAACCCGTAAAAGGAAGGTGCTGGTGACAGGGACAGGTGAGGGGCTGGGAAGAGAAAACAAAGAGAAGGCAGACGGGAGGAGGAAGAATTTACCCTCAGATGAAAAAACCCTCAGATGGCATGTGGGTACTGAATGGGCAGGGGCCCCAGGGGTTCCTGGAGGTGCTGCCCACTCTGCATCTCCTTACTGCAGAGCCCAGTGGCTAAAGTCCTCTGCTCAGAGACTGACTCTTAGAAGCACAGGAGATCCCAGGGCAGAAAGGAGGGTGTCCAGAAGAGGCCCACATGGCTCCAGAAAAATGCAATCTCGACAGAGGACAGAGGGGCCTGGAACAGAAGCTGTACAGAGCCCTTGGGAGGTCCTGACGACAGCACCGCAGTATCCAGGGCCCAGGTCTCTACCCCCAAAAGGCTGTGACCTGGGCCCCTTGCAACAGCACATGGTCTTTTGCACACTGCTATGGAGAGCTTAGAATCAAGGGATTCCTGGGTTCAAGTGTGGCTCTTCCTGCTCCTCTGTCATGTGACCTCACCTTACTGCCTAGGTGCCTTTTTCTGCAAACGATGCTCCCAGGAATTAAAAGCAATGCTGTGGAATAAACATGAAGTTCTGCACAAATGCACACCAGGGTAACGACAACAGTGACGATACGATTCATAAAATGGTGGTCTGGGACCAGCGAGATGGCCAGTGGGTAAAGCCACAAAGCCTGATGACTGTCTCAGCCCCCCATGGTGGAAGGGAAGAACTGACTCCCGCAAGCTGCCTTCTGACTTCCACCTGCAGATCATGGCACGTGGGCACACTAATGCAACCTGCACACAGAGGTGTGTGCATGGGTGCACACTTTATAGAAAAGTTAAGCTATCAATCAGTGAAAACAAAATGGTGAGCTAGCTCCCCATGCAGAAAGAAAAGCAAGGATCCGGGCGGCTTACACGTCTTAGAAAACACAGCTTAAATAAACAGTCCTTGCCCCTGGAGAGTTGCTCTCAGGATCATAACCTCCCACTGGTTAATAATCAGCAGCAGAAAAACACCCACCTAGCAACAGATGGCCCTGGGGCCTCACAACCTTCATCTCCCACCACCCCAGCACCCAGCCACCCCCCAGGTGCTTACACTTGCTTTCCAAATTAGCCAGACTAGAGGAATACAGATAGCTGTATGCTTTGAATAGCTTCTCAAGAAAAATCAAACAAAAAGGGATGCAAAACAGGAGTCCAAGGAGCAAAGGGGCAGAAATGACCGAAATTCCCCAGCTGATGAATGATGGACCAAACGCAAGCAGTCTGTGAAATGAAATACTGTTTCACCGAAAATGGGAAAGATACATGGATTCACACTGATACGAGTGGACCCAGAAAGTATGAAAAGTGAAAACAGCCTGTCACAGAGGAGCCAATGCTAGATCAGTGGTTCTCAACCTGTGGGTCGAGTGACCCCTTGGGGGGTCACAGGACATTTTCACGAGGGTCATCTAAGACCCTCAGAAACCACAGGCATTTACATCATAATTCATAACAGAAGCAAAACTACAGTTACGAAGTAGCAATGAAATAGTTTTATGGCTGGGGTCAGCACAATATGAGGGTCTAACGTTAGGAAGGTTGAGGACCACCGCACTAGATGATTCTATTGCCCTGACAGGCCCAGAACTGGCAAAGCCAAAGCCAGACTGGATCTTGAAGGAGGAGGGCAAATCGAACCCGGCTAACGGGTGGCTAAAATGTACCAGCACTACACTGCCGTGACGATTGTGCGGCCCTGTGAGTGAGCTTAAGCCTGATGTATTTGCAAAGGACGAACTTCATGGCATATGAATTATGCCTCATTTTTGAAAAAGAAACGAGGAAAGGGGAGCTGGAGGTTCCTGCTGCTTAATTTCCTGTCCAGCTGCCTTTCAATCCCCTAGGTCCCACGTGGTGAACGCGTCCGCGTCCGTGCTCTAAGGCAGAGGTGGTGAGCAAGCACAGTGCCCCGCCCCTGCCCCGCCCCTGCCCCACACCCAGCACAAGCACCTGCCCAAAGTCCTGCTTTGGGAGGAAATATTAGCGTTCTAACTTTCCACAAGTCCCATCCTACAGAGCCAACTGGACCTGAAACAGTGGCCTAAAAACTACAACCAAACCAAATGCTCCAAGAGAGCTCAGACTGAGACACAGACGTGAGGAAAGAGGGGGCTCAGAAGTCAGGCTGAGCTCCGGCCCTGGGGCACCACTTCTTGGGGGGCTTGCTCTCCTCTCTGCAGAGAAGACAGAAGGGATGAGTTGACTACTGTTCCCGCTACAGGACTAGACCTCATGGGAATAGGGAATTATGTGTCTCTGGACATGCTGGGCAGAGCACAGACAGCAGGGATTTGGCAGTGGAAGCTGAGGGTTCATGCTCAGAGAAGCCTGCCAGATGCAGAGGCAGGAGAATCTCTGTGAGTTCAAGGCCAGCCTGGTCTACAGAGTGAATTGCAGGACAACCAAGGCTACAAAGAGAAACCTTGTCTCAAAAACCAAGAAAGAGAAAAAGAAGAAGATGCCTACAAGCTGGGCAGTGGTGGCACACACTTTAAATCCCAGCACTTGAGAGGCAGAGGCAGGCAGATCTCTGTGAGAACTACAATGTAGTTCGAGGACAACCAAGGCTGTTACAGAAAGAAAGCCTGTCTTGAAAAAAACAGCCTGCCACAGACAGAGACCCAGGACTCAGCAGCACACCCACATGACCCTCGTTCCGGCACCCAGATATTCTGGGACCTCATCACAGGCGAGAAGCAAAGTCTTTGAATGTTTATCTGTGCTAACTGGACAATTTAGAGAACCAGGCTGCAGCCCTGAGGGAGGGAGAGGGCAGCTCAGGAGCACTAGCGTGAGTGTCTGACAGGCCTGAACTTGACTCCCAGCATCAGCACTGATGAGGTCTGTGGCCAGTTTATTTCCCCTCTCTGCCTGTCAGCTTCCTCATCCGAAGAGGTGCTAGTCTCCACACCCTGCCATTTTGAGAAAGGCTCAGAAAGCCCTCAACGTAGTGCCTGGGTGTATATAGGAGAAACACAATAGACGATCACAGCTACAGTGGTGATTGCTGCTGTCCGAACTGGAAGACAGTCTGATGTCGAAGGAGCAGGAAGCCAGGCAGAGAGCAGAGGTGTACAGAGGCAGGAGCAGATTAAAATCTGGGGAACTTGAATGTAGGTGCTCCAAGTCTGGGAGGCTGGAGCCAGTGCCCCACCGCTGCCCTGGTGGAAAGCAGAGAGCGGTGCACAGATGCCACAGTGTACACAGGGCCCGGGGCACCAATACCCGCCCCGCTGTGCTGGGGCCAGTGTGGAAGAAGGGCAGGGTCCCTGCAGAACTGACAGTGTCACAAGATCCAGGTACAAGAGGGCACAGTGGAGGAAGCAGGCAGGTTCTGACCCCCCATGAACCCTACAGGAAGAAACAGGTGTTGCTCACTATTTTTTAACTTATTAATTTAATCACTTTCCAGCCTGATCGCAGTCCTCTCCCTCCCCTTCTCATGGCCTCCTCGTCCCATTACCCCCTTTCCTTCTTCTCAGAGAAGGGGAGGCTCCCAAGGGTTATCAATGCACCCTGGAACCTCAAGGTTGACACCTGGCAGGGTTGGCCTCAGTGTTCCATCACGTCCTCGTGTAAAATCTAAGGTCACCACAAAGACTCAAAGCACAATGCTGGACCTGTGCTGACTTGAATCTCCCCCAAACAGCAACCACCCACCCCCAATTCAATTCCATGGTTCATGGATACAGAGCCCAGCAGCGCCTGGAAGAAACCCAGGAGATGTTATGTGAGAGCCTGACTATCTAGCCAAAGAAAAACATGCCTCCCCCCTCAGAAGTCAACTCAGGCCAGAAAGGAACAGCCACAACCCAGAAGGGTGTCAGGAAGGACTACACACTTGCTGACAGACATTCACACAGCGCCCACTGAAAAGCACGGGCCCTACGTAAAGGAGGAGAAGGTGCTAACGAGTTCACAGGTTCCTGTAAGTGGACAAACGGCCACGGAGAAGGCTCAGGTTAGGGAGGAGGCGGCTCGGGGCCGCACAGGAGATGGTGAAGCATGCTAGGCACAGGCTCCGCTAAAAGCCTCACTCAAGTGGCAAGAGACAGCTGCATCTGGGAAGCTGGGGAAGGCTGCTCAAGGCTGGGTGGCTGCAGCATCTTTCCCAAGTGTTGGTTACAGATGGCCCTGCCCCTCCCTGGAGAACCTTGAAGCCCTAAAACCGGGACAAGGGTAGGGGAAAGAGCAGGCAGAAGGTACAAGACATAATAGGACCAGTGAGCCATGAAGAGGCAGCTGTGAACCCCATCACCCCCCGTGGGGTACCCACGTAGGCAAGTCATCACTCCCTGAGAAGACGAACAAACAACTCTCAGGACTGACCAAAGCATTACAGTTCACCCGTGAGCACGTGGTAGCTCCAGGGGGTCCAGTGAGTCCCTAAACACCCAGCATGGAGATAAGGGAGGGATGTTGCACCCCAGATCTCTGACACTGATGCCACAGTTCTTTCCCTTCACCATGAGAACTACATCTCTGCATGGCTTGTGTGCCACTCAAGGTGTGAGGGGACATTAGCCTGTGCCCTCACCAGCCTTCTAAGCTTGAGTTTTGGCAAACAAGGCAGACTGTCCCTGCATAGACAGGATGCCTGGGTTACTTCCAAATACCCAAGGTGACCCAGGCAGAAATGAAAGCACCAACCACCCTAGTGGCACTCTGTACCTACATCAAGGAAACAAAGAGATATACAGAAGGAAGTACCATCAGGTCCAGAAAAGAGATGGCCCGGCCCAGCCCTACTGGGAGATCGGCTGAGCATCAGAGAGGAAGTGACAGCTGTCCTCCAAAGGCTGACACCAGCAACCCACAAGGGCTTCTCACCAACTACTCACCAACATCCTTTGCAGGAAATATTATTAGTCCCATTGTGCTGATGGGGAAACTGAGGCTCAGAGATATTAAGTAACTTGCCCAATCTATGTTACTGGAAAGTAGCAGAGCAAGCCTTGAGCTACAGTAGTCTGGCTCCAGAATCTGTGACTACCTCCAGTCCTGACCACCTCCAGCAAAAGGGGGCTTTCTGTGTCACGCTGCTTCCCTGTGTGGGGTGCATGCAGCCCTGCTGGCTCCTGAGACGGTGTGGAACAGCCTGCGCTACAACTCCAGCTTTCACAGGAACCTATTCTATTCAGAGCAGGCCACACTGCCGGTCCTTTTATGGTAATGGCTCAACGTTGCCTTCAAGAGTGAGTCCATTAAAGCAAAACAGGGCCAGTTAAAGGGAAACTGGATATGACAAGAGCAACGAAGGGGTCTGAGGAGAGCAAAGGCGGGGAACATAGGCACTAAGCAGTCTTAACTCTACCTGGCTGGTTTCCAAAGCAGGGTCTGGGTGCTGTGCATCTCCAAGAAGTGAATGTCTGGGCAGCAGAGAAAAGGGCTGGAGGCGAAGAGAGGAAGGAAATGGGAGGAGCAGACTGTGATCAGGGCCAAGGAAACGAAACTATCTGATTCCTAAAACATTAAGGGACTTGGCTGCTGAAGGTAGAGGAGGGAGACGGTTGAACAGCAAAAGATCCAGTTTTTAGAACTTCGACCATAATGCAGACAGGGAAGAACTGAATTTGCAAAAGGCAGATCCTAAGGCAATTGCTTCAGACAGGGTGGATGGGCAAAGCACTGGACCCTACCCAGAAGCAGATTCCAGAAGCACAGAGGCAGTAGCGGAGGGAACCATGAGAGGAGAGGTGGGCCCAGGAGGGCTGGTAGAACCATAAAAACAACGGGAACCGAAGGAAAGCATAACAGGCAAGTCCCCCACTCAACCAGAGCCCCATTTCCCCAGCCCATCCCAATCCGGCTGCACCTGTGCCCTGCAGCCCTCGCCACATCATTTGCAAACTGCCAACAGAGCAGCTTTCCTCACGTGGTCAGCGCCTCTGCTCACCACTACCTGGCCTCAGCTGAGATCTACGTCACGGTCAGAGCAAAGGCAGCCAGCTCACAAGGTCACAGACAGCCTCAGACAAAACACAAAAGCACAAAGCACGGGATATCAGCGTTTTTCCTGGCTGGCAAGCATCTTCCAACCTGGATGGCAAGGCTGTTGAGTGTTCACTTTATGATTCACTCCGTTTGAGTGCATGACATTTATCACAATGAAACATCCTTGTAAACAGTGATAAGTATGTTCCCTTGCTTCCTTTAGGAGACAGATAGAGAGATCTTGAGTTCAGATTTCTGTAATGGACATGTCAGGCTGACCACATGCATTTATCTCACTTCTTCCAAACCCCTGAAAATAACAGTGAGGAAAAGGTCTGAATTGCTGAAACAAATGTAACAGAGGGAGAACTGGCCTACAAAAGAAAGGATGCTCCGAAGATTGGCAATGGATACAGATGGGAAACGCCCGTGATGTCCTTTCCAAAGATGCGGCTGAAAAGAGGATGCTTCACCCCAGAGAACCCAGGAAGGCACAGGCCCTGCACCAAAAGAGGACGGTAGCCAGCATTTGATACTCTGCGGGTTCCTTTTTCTCTCTTCCACCCTTCTCCACCCTGTTAACTCCCTAACACTAGACAGGAGAGAGAGGGGATGGAGGGAAAAGGGGGCGGAGCTATCATTAGACTACTTCCTGATGATTACAGGTGTCGAGTTACTTTCGGCAAGTTTGATCTTTTCCATCAGGATATCTAATTTCTCCATCTAGTTTCTTTGTGCACGACTACTTGACAAACACCAACCAATCGGCCAACAATAGCAACCTCACACCTCAGGCTCTAACATTTATACATCCTCTGAAAAGTTATAACCATCACACGCTGCAGAACTATCTGTAGCTGGCAAAACCACACCTCTGCTAGAGCATGAGGTAAATCATAGTCACCTGCTGTGAAGCAGCCTCTCATCCCCACACCTGGTATTAAAAAGAAAATGTATTTCCGTGACATTTTTAAAGAATGTTTTTTAAAGAAACCAAAATTACAAAACTCTTGCTACAGATGAGAGGGACAGAGACTTACAGATACTAGAAAGGCTGAGTTTTGGAGCCCCTCCCCATCACTTCCCCACTAGCCCGATGATACTCCCCAATCCCTACCACCACCTTGGGAAAGCAACCATTGAGAAAAGATAGCATCCAGGTTTCTTTAATGGGGAGATCAGTTTGCTTATTACCACTATCAGCTCCATTACTTTGCACAAAGCCCAGAGGCAACAAGCCAGCTTCCCCCACTAAACTCCCAACCTGCTTCCTAGTGTCTCACTCTTGGACACAAAGAGAAAGCCAAGGATGACCTGAAGACATCTCTAACATGGTGCCAAAGTAAACAAAAAGGAACCTTAAGAAAACAAATAGTGGGAAGAATCAGGGGAACCTTCAAAACCCACCAGGAATTAATATCCTCAGAGTGGTAAAACAAGATTTTGTATTCATGACACATGGAAAAAATGTTATAAAAATAGAATGGTCAGGGTATAAGAAAGAGGAGGTTGTAGTCCAATAGCAAGCATTTGTATAGCCCTAACATATGAGACAGTTAACAGGGAATGAGTTGGGGAGAATGAAAATACCAAAGGACCAATGAGAGTTCCAGAGAGAGAGATAATTCTAAAAAGGGAACGGGAAGAGTAGCCAAGCCGATCTCTTGGTGAGGCATATCTCTTGATAATGACGCCCTTGGATGTCCTTTCCTTAAAATGGCCTGGTTATTTAGTTTTGCCAAGAAAATGGAACTGAAATACCATTACTTAACTTCCATGATGAGTCACAGTAATTCTCAAAGTTTCCACCTTGATCTCTAGGATTTACTCTAGGGAAAGCAAGCCAGCATGTGAGAGTGCTAGGCTGTGCTACGCTACCCAGAGAGCTTGTATGGAGGGAGACACCCAGCCAGTTCCCAGATATTCCAAATCTGGGTCTAAACCACAGTCCCTGGCACATGAAAAAATCATCTTAAGACATTTTAGGACCAGCAGAAAAGCTGGGAACTGAGCCAGAGTCAAAGACCCTAACATATGTCCCCAGTGAATCATCCCAGCCACCTCCAGCATCTGTGCCAGCAAGATGAGGTCCTAGATATAGTGAAAGTAGAGATGGGCAGCCAGGCAATGATGATCATGTCTTTAATCCCAGCACTTGGAGACAAAGTCAGGCAGATCTCTGTGAGTTCAAGGCCAGCATGGCCTACAGAGTGAGTTCCAGAACAGCCAGGCAGGTCTACATAAAAACCTGTCTCCAGAAAAAAAAAAAAAAAAAAAAAAAAAAAAGGAAAGAAGAAACAGATAGAGAGAGACTGGCACCAGCTTCCTCTTCAATATGCCCTAGCTGAATCCCCAGTCCACAGAAAATGCAGTAAACATAATTATTGTACCATAACAGGAGAAAATTATCAGAGAAACAAAACAAGAATACTTCCCATGGCTTAGGGTCCTGAACCTCTCAGTCCACATGCCCAGCAAGATCCACCCAAAGTCTTAGGACACATGGATAAATAAAAAATTCATTGGTCCAGGGAATGGATATATATGCTGAGGAATATGAATATATGTCAGTAAACTTTGCAATGACAACTCTAGAATGCAAGGATATAAAACTCTTCAAAATAATTTGAATCTAAAATTTTATACCCAGACTAACTATCAACCAAATATGGAAGTAGAAATAGCAATATTCTAAAATATCTTTTTTGGAAAAAGAGCTCTGAAAACTGTTTTCCTTTTACAACCTTTCTTGGGAGGCCATTATTGAAAGCAACCATCCATTCAAGGATAGAAGATTCTAGAGATAAAGTCTCTTGCTGGAAAAAAAAAAAAAAAACAAACTACATAGAGTATCTTGGTACATGTTTTCAAGGGGAAAAATATTAAGAAAATTATAAGCGAATAAACTACAATGATAAAACAAATAAAGGCAAGCACAATGAAAACTGTGTTACTTTAGAAGCCCAGAAACATGGATTAGTCCTTAATTCTAGGAAAAAAAACAAGCTACCCAGGAAAGGAAATTTAATTGTTTGTTCCATGGTTCGTTTACAATATTTACTCTGTCATAATAATCTGTAAACATTGACTATCGGATGGTATCACCAGGAGGACACCCTGGGTTGAGGGTCTGTGTCTCAGCCACACCATCACTTCACGCCAGTCTAAAACTACCTCCCAAACCTTAACTCTGACGTGTCTGGCAGCGACATGTCAGCTCAGGGGTCCCGTCACTGACTGACACTAACTCACTGTCTCAGAGGTAAGGACTCAGCAGCTTAGGTAAGCGTGTCTGGTCTAGCCAACTGACACCTTAGTCCTTATCTGTGAACATCAGAGGGACCAACACTCAAGCTGTCTCCCAGCTCGGAGACAGAGTGTGAGGCCCATGCTCATGCCGGCCTTTCTTCGCTTGTGGCCATGGCACAACACTGGCAGATAAATGTCACAGGAGAGGGACTCCACATGGGCAAAGCAAGAGCAACAAACATGGAAAACTCAGCCCACAGCGAGCAGGACCGCAACCTCAGCTTAATAACTCGCTCAGACCCACCACAGATGGGTCAAATCCAAGGACAGCAAAGGGGGCAAAAAGCCATGTTGCCAGAAGCCCCTGCCCTGCTCTTTGGGGGGCCTGTCGTGGGGATGCCACCCACTGTCTGTCCCTAGCAGGTTGCCTGATACTGAATGAACTGGGAACAAATGAACAAGAACTGCCCAGACCCTGACAGCTAGGGGACTAAGTTGACTTTAAGCTCCACTGCGAACGGTCCGCCCACCACGACTGCCCCAGTCGACCTCAACTCTCTGTCTGCGGCAGAGTCCACCCACTTCCCTGCCCCGTGACCTGTCATGAGTCTGTATTTAATAAGGCACGTTAATAATCACGGCTCTCCTTAGCTTCCTCCTCTCCACAACCAACCGCAGAGATAACAGAGCTAGCCTGGATCCGCCTGTCAGCTAACCCGCCGCCGTGTTAAACGTTCAAGGACGCCGTTTCATTCCATCTTTGCAACCAGTCTATGGTGTAGATGGAAAACTAGTCTCCCGTTTTAGAGAGAAACCAAGGCTCACAGAGCCTAACTACCACAGCCACTAGGTGGCAAGCCTGGGATTTGCAAGGACAAGAAGAATGGGCTTTAGCGGACTCCTCTCTGCCCTGGTCTGCTGAAGGCCTGGGGTCATTCATTATCCCTTCTATTGGGAGAAGGGTGGCTCAGATGCCTTGGGGACACCTTCCTAGACAAACCTGAGGTCCAAAGCAAAGCTGTTTAGGAAAGAACCGGAGGTTTTTTTTGTTTTGTTTTATTTTTTATTTATTTTGTTGTTGTTGTTGTTGTTTTTCCAGATAATCCAGGGGCATCTAAATGAAGTGGCTTAGGTGAGGATAGGGACCCTGCCACATCTGCTTTCTGTCTTTCTGGAGTGACATGTCAAACCACAGTGTCAGGCCCCAGAGGGCAGGCCCAGCATCTGCTGCAGGGAATCAGGACTGAGGGGAGACTGGCATTTTGGGCCCTCCTGCTGAATCATTTCTAGCTGCCCTGGTCACCTAAGTGACAAGATGATACATCAATGTCGATAAGGCTGAAGGGTCTGCTAGAGGCAGGGCTCTTCCTCCCCATCCCTGGGGCACTGAAGGCAGGCTCTGCAGGCAGCTGGAGCCCCTGAGAGTGGAGGATCCCCGCTTCTGTCTCCCCCTCCCAGATCCACTCTGTGCCCCAGTTTGCAAGACCAAATGATGACAAGAAGAGCCCCCTCCTAGGCCAGCCAAAGTTATCCACACAAACAGGCTCAGCTTAATCCCCTCATCAAGGGACAGGAGCAGGCACAGGAGGGAATCACAGAGCCTCTTCCCACTGGAGGTCCCAGCTTCAGGTCACAGGGGCAGGTGTACAGCCTCAGCTCTGCTGGCCTCTGGCAGGTCCCTGGACAGTGGTGCAGCCCAAGAAATCTGCCTGCTTTGACCATCTGGAGACTGTTGAAAAAAGAGCTCCTAATGAGTGCTCCAGAGGGCACGGGGAAGACATATAACCTAGCTACATCCTCTCATCCACTTTGTTTTAATTTTTCTGCATCTATGAGTATTTTGTCTGCATATGCATCTGAGAACCACATGTGTTCCTGGTGTGTGGAGGGCAGGAGAATTCGTGTTACAGACAATTATGATCTGTCAAATGAGTGCCAGGAATCAAACCCATGTCCTCTGGAGGAGCAAGCAATCTTCATTACCACAAAGCCATTCCTCCAGCTTCCTCCCATCCACTTGAAGACACGTCTATAATGCCAAGCACCAGACAAATGTATGGAGCTGTTATGTTGTTTAGGGAATAGTAGGAAGAAAGTATGCACATATTTAGTAAGACACTGGTGTGTGTGTGTGTGTGTGTGTGTGTGTGTGTGTGTGTGTGTGTGTGT